>NC_133620.1:80372455-80562455 GCF_048593235.1 Sminthopsis crassicaudata
TATTGAACAAAAGAATACATTTCCCCTTTATTTAATTTTAACTAAACTAAGAAATTGAAGAAAGAACTTATAAATATATTACAGTTTGGTTACTTTGTTATTCATATTACTAATATTGAGGACATATTCAGTAGTTTTAATTCAAAAGAAAAGATATATTTCTCAGAGAATAATGCAAAGCACCTTTGTACTTTGATAATTAAATTGAAAGTCCAATGATCATATAGTAATCAAGTTTTTAATCTGAGAATTAAAAAGATCATTTTCTTCCAAATGTTATGCAACATCTGAAAGACACTTGCTGGAAATGCTCTCAATTTTAGAGGACTACTGGGGAATGGAAGAGGAACAAGAACAAAACAAACAAACAAACAAAAAAATATTTAAAGCTATTACTTAAATTATAGAATTTAATTCCATTTTATTTTTTGCATATTACAATATCTGTGTGAATGTATAGATATATAAATAAATCAAAATGTGCTTTTTTGAAATAAAGATGAATGTAAAAATCACAAGTAATTTTTAAAAAAAATTTCTTTTGAAAGTAGCTCAAGATATTATGAGTGATACTCTTTAATTATGTGGTGCTAATTCCTAAAATATTATTTATTAAAATGGAAAAGAAAAAGTTATTCCAAATGATCTTATCTTTCAAAATGTGCTTTTCACAATTATTCTAAAGTAAGATTAATAATTTGTATCTTCATTATTATGAATTTCAAAAATAATGAAATAAAAAATGATATGAAATAAATAAACTGGTTTTCTAATTTTAAAATATATGTTAATTTATACTTGAAGAAAATAAGTAAAATTTATAATACATAAGAGTATGTGAAAAATCCAGAAAGCTTTTAAGAGACACCAATGCACTTACTTGGTTATAGTTTAATTCCTCTCATTAATAAAGTCCCTCTTCACTGAAAAAAAAAAAATGATATTTTCCAGAAAAAAAGTTACTAATTATAAGTAAATAGAAATAATTGACATTTTCCCCTTGAGTACACACTTGTGTTTATATATTTTATTGGTTCTCTTTTTAATCATTATATTCTCTTGGTCATTTCTTTTATAGGATTTATAGCATCATTTCTTCAGAGAGGTAAGCATGTATCATTCGATATTTAATTATGCAGTCCACTAATAGTTATAGAATATCTTGTGTTCTAGCAAAGAGATTCTATAAGAATATAATAAATGACTTGTTTATTCTATGAAGCAAAATGCATTATTATATTTTATTTAAATTAATATGTCTATACAGTGGTATCCTCTGATAACACATTATTAGTGAAAAATATACTTAGATGTGAAACTGTGATACTTTCCATTTTTAAAAATATAAACATCAAAAAAGTCATTTTTTTCTACTTTTATTTATACATACTAAATAATAACTTATATGGATGTGTATCTATGCAGGTATGTATATCTACCTTTTTGTTTCTGTCTCCGCCTTTGTCACTGTCTCTTTATCTCTCCCTATTTCTCTATCTCGCTCAATGTTTCTCTGTCTCAGTTTTCTCTGTATATTGGTCTCTCTCTCTCTCTGTTTCTTTCTCTGTTGTTGTCTCTGTCTGTCTCTCTGTCTTTGCCTCTCTCTCTCTCTCTCTCCCCCCCTCTCTTTCTCTCTCTCTATCTCTCTCACAGCTCAGCACTAAAAAAAATCCTCCCTACAACAAGAGATCATCTTTTACATAAAGATCTCCAAGTAGATCTTATATATCAAAATATGTTGTCAAAATATACCAAAATATACTCAGATGAATTTAAAAAGTTAACAATAATAAATACATACATTTATATTTTGTCCAAACATACAATCTCATTGATATAGAAAACTTCAAGAGTGAAATTATTTTCACTTCATGAAGATTTGTAATTAGGAGTTTCTCAGTTCCCCATAGTTTCTGAGAAGTTAGATGATTTATCCATAGTCACACATTTAGTATATATCAAGGACAGGAATCCAGATATTTAAAAAGCCTCACCATCAAAGGCAGAAAGATATAAGCAGTAAATGCTTCCTTTTAAGCACACAATGCAATGAAAATTATACCCAATAAAGAGCCAGGGAAAGAAAGACTAAAAAACAAAAAACAATTGGAAATTAAATAATTTAAAGAAAACAATCTAAAGAAAGAATGTGTCAAACAATCAAAGAAACAATCCATAATTTCATCCAAGAAAATGACAATGAGAAAACATAACAAAATCTATAGGATGAAGTCAAAGCAGTTCTTAAAGGAAATGTTATATTCCTAAATAGCTACATGAATAAAATAGAAGAGATCAATGAATTGGGAATTCAACTAAAATATTAGAAAAAGAAAAAATTACAAATCCTCAATTAAATACCAAATTAAAAATTCTAAAACTTGGAGAAATTAATAAAATTGAAACTAGGGAAACTATTGAATTAATAAATAAAACTAAGAGATGGTTTATGAAAAAAAAACAACAACAAAATAGAAAAATCTTTGGTTAATTTTATTTTTAAAAATTAAAGAAAAAATCAAATCACTAGCATCAAAAATAAAAAAGGGGGAGTTTACCATCTTACCAATGACAAAGAAATTAAAGCAATAGTTAGGAGCTATTTGGCTCAACTTTATGGCAGCAAATTCAGCAATCTAACTAAAATGAATGAATAATTACAAAAATATAAATTGCCCAGCTTAACAGAAAAAGAAGTAAATTACTTAAAGAGTTCTGTTTTGGAAAAAAAAAAATTAAGCAAGACATTAATGAACTCACTAAGAAAAACTCTGCAGGGCCAGATGAATTCACATGTTAATTCTACCAAAAAGATTTTGGTAAAACATTGGCAAAGAGATTATATCAACTTATCAACAGAATAATATATGATGACCAAGTGGTATTTATACCAGGAATTCAACACTGGTTCAATATCAGGAAAATTATTACCATTGACCATATCAATAACATAACAAACAGAAATCTTATGGTACCTCAATTGATGCAAAAAAAAAAAAAAAAAAAAAAAAAAAAAACTATTGACAAAACACAGCACCCATTTTTATTTAAACACACAAGAAACCTTAGCAATAAAGGGAGCTTTCCTTAAAATAATAAGCAGTATCTATTAAAACTTGCAACAAGCATTATTTATAATGGAGAGAAGCTGGACCCATTCCCAGTAAGATCAGGGATGAGACAAGGATGCCTGTTAGGATCCTTTAAATGGGTGGCCACGGTGTAACAGGTGATTGAGTGGCCCAGAAGTAATCTCTGTGGATATAGGACTGCCCTGTGGGTGGGATTCTGGCCATACTGAGATAGCTTAGTAATGGGTGACAGCTCTCTCACTGATTAGCTGTGTGTGTTACCTCACAGGTCTTTTATAAGCTCACTGCAGGCAGCAAGTCGCTCCCTTTAACCTGGCTCCCCAGCCTGGGGTAGCCAAAACAAGCTGATGGATAGTTGAGAGAGGTAAGGAGTTTGGTAGTGAACACTTGGATCTTCAGACCAGGTATTCACTAGGGAGTTAACAAGTCAGGGCATTTAGTCAGGGCATTATGTAAGTAGGTGTAATGAAGGCTTTGAAGATTAACAGGTGGCTGTTCTTGAGCATGCTATCAGTTATTAAATTATAGATTCAAAAAATCATGGCCAGAGACCTTTGAAGATCTTAGAGGAGGCGAGCTGGGTAGAGTTGACACTGCAAAGGTCAGTAGTCAAAGGTACTCTGTTGGGCCTAGGACAGACTGGTAATAGTAACTTCTAGAAGGGCATGTTACAATGCCCATTATCACTACTATTATTCAACATTGTACCAGAAGTGCTGTCTTTAGCAATAAGAAAAGAAAAATAAATTTTAAAAATTAGAATAGGCAATAAGGAAATAAAACTATCACTCTTTGTAGATGATATGAGGATGTAATTAGAGAAACCTAGAAAATCATCCAAAATCTTACTGGAAAAATTCACAGCTTTAAGAAAGTTGCGGATATAAAATAAATTCATACAATACCAAAAGATCAAGAATATAAAGGATGGTGGCTTAGCAGTACCAAATATAAAACTATATTATAAAGCAATAGTAATCAAAATCATTTGGAACTGGCTAAGAAACAGAGTGGTAGATCAGTGGGGTAGATTAGATACACACAACACAATAATCAAGGCCAATAGTAATCTAGTATTTGAAAAAAAAAATTCCAGTTTCTGGAATAAGGTCTATTTGGCAAAAATTGCTAGGAATCTTGGCATAACCCTGCGTCTCACACCCCATACAAAAATAAGGTCAAAATGGATACATGATTTATGCATATAGCATGATACCATAAATAAATGATCAGACTAAGGTATAATTTGCCTATCAGATTTTTTGGAGAAGAAATTTAAAACTAAAGAATAGAGACCATTATGAAAGATAAAATGGACAACTTGATTACATTATTAAACAGTTTTCACAAACCAAACCAATATAAATAAGATGAAATGAGAAGTACAAAGCTGGGAAAAAAATCTTTACAGCCAGGATTTCTGATAAAGGCCTCATTTCTAAAATATATAAAATTTTACCTCAAATTTATAACAATTCAAGTCATTCTCCAATTGATAAATGTTTAAAGGATATGAACAGACAATTTTCAGATGATAAAATTAAAGCCATTTATAGCTAAATGAAAAATGCTCTAAATTACTATTGATTGGAGAAATGCAAATTAAAACAACTCTGAGGTACCCCCTAACACTTCTGAGATTGACTAAGATGACAGGAAAAGAAAATGATAAATGTTTGAGGGCATATGGGGAAACTAGGACACTAATGCATTGATGGTAGAGTTTGTGAAATGATCCAAACATTCTGGAGTCCAATTTGGTACCCTTTGTCCCAGCAATGCCATTACTGGGTCTATATCACAAGGATATCATAAAGGAGGGAAAAGCACCAACATGTTAAAAAATGTTTGTATCAACTATTTTTGCAGTAGCAAAGAATTAGAAAACAAATACATGTCCATCAGTTGGAGACTGGCTGAACAAGTTGTGGTATGTGAAGGTAATGGAATATTATTGCCTTCAAAAAAAAAAAAAAAAAAAAAAAAAAAAAAGATGAACAAGCTTATTTTAGAAAAGCTTGGAAAGATTTATGTGCATTGTTGATGAGTGAAACAAGTAATACATTATACACAATAACAACAAGAATGTGTGATGATCAACATGAAAAACTTGGTCCTTCTAGGTGGTTCAGTGTTTTAAAGCAATCTCAATAGACTTTGGACAGAAAATGCTATATGCGTCCAGAGAAATAAATAAGGAGACTGAATGTAAATCCACACATACTTTATTCATTTTTAAAGTCTCCCATGGATTTTCTCTTTTGCTCTGATTTTTCTATGCCAACATAATTCATAAAGCAATATGTGCCAATAAACTAATAAATAAATAAATAAATAAATGAATAAACAAATAAACAAATAGATGAATAAATAAATAAATAAGTGTAGGCAAAATAAAATGTTTGGATATCTGCCTGAAAAGAAAAATCCGGGAACTATATGAACACAATTACAAAACACATCTCACACAAATAAAGTCAAATCTAAACAAGTGAAATAATATCAGCTGCTCATGGATAGGCTGAGCTAATATAATGAAAATGACAATTCTACCTAAGTTGGTCTACTTGCTCTCAGTGACATACCAATCAAACTGCCAAAAAAGTAGTTTTATAGAGGTAGAAAAAAATAGCATCAAAATTTATCTGCAAGATCAAAAAAGAAAAGAATATCAAGGAAATAAAAATTTAAAAATGCAAAGGCTGGTGACCTAGCAGTAACAAACCTAAAACTATATTACAAAACATCAGTCATCTAAACTATTTGGTACTGGGTAAGAAGTAGAGTGATGGATCAGTGAAATATATTAGATACACATGACATTATAATCAAGGCTAGTTGAAATCTAGTATTCGATAAACTCCCAAACTCATGCTTCTGGGAGAAGAACCCACTATTTCACAACAATTGCTAGGAAAATGGAAATTAAAATGTGCTGGAGCCTCTTGCCCCACACCCCAAATACCAAAGAACTGATAAGCAATATAGTGAAGCATGAGAACATCCTGCCTTGAAGATCATTAAGCCCAGGTTCTAGCAATAAAACATTCTCTTTTAGTCTGAGAGCATCCTGCCATAAAACATCACAAGGACACACATATCTACCACCAGATGTTCTTTAATCATTAAAAGTCCCCCTAATTAGTCACAGAACTATTTTTTCAAACCTATACTCTGGAAACATATATAAACCTTGTATTTCCCTCTAATAAATGAGCGTTTCTGCCTAACACAGAATTGTCTCCGCCTCCTGCTTTCTTCACCCATTCCCAGGTTGTCGCCTTACCAGCTTTTGCTTACAGGTTGGCACGGGGCTTCAGACCCCCCTAGTTCGAGACCCGCAGGTCGGGTCAATTGGCGCCCTCGAACAGGGACCTGAAGATTCGTGGCAGCCCGGCAGATCTGCGAGGAGAAGGAACGTACCCGTCTGGCCAGACCCCCCTACTTCAGCAATCAAAAGATTGCGAACGGTGAGTATGCCATCTGCCGCAATCATGGGTTCCCAACTCTCTAAAGAATAAGCTTTTATAAAAGATCTTAAAGAAAGCTTTAGAGAAAGAGGCTTAAAAGTTAAGAAAAATAGAGTTCTGTGTCTGTCTGTGTATGTTTGTCTGCTTTGAATTTTTTGTTCTGTGTTAAAAGTTAGCAAGCTCATAAGAGATAAGAATTCAGCCTCTGTGTTACAGGCTTAGAAAAATAACAAGCTGAATTGTGGAAATTGGAATTCATTCAGAATAGTAATTCTTTCAGAGTGGTCTTAAATCATGGAATATCTAGGCATTCCCTGTGAAGACAGAGAAATGCAGTAAAATGGGCTTTGAAGTTTAGAGAAGCTCTGTTTGGATTCCGGGAGGGAAGAATGTTCAAGGTGAAACAAACTTCTCTCTGGCAGCGGGAGTCCTAGGAAAAGCCTCTAGTTTGTTTTAGTGATTTAAGAGCTTTGTTAAGTTAAAAAAAAAAAAAAAAAAAAAAAAAAACAATGATTAAGAAATTTGGGAATTGATTATTTTAATGTTACTTAATATAAAATTGTTTGTGATTTTAAACTTTTAATCTGTTGTACCAATTTGTAAGTAAAAGAAAAAAAAATCTTGACTATTTTAAACTGGTGGGAAAGTTTTCTCTGAAAAGCAGATTTTCAAAGTCTGTTAAAGAGGAGCAACGACAATACAATCTTATCTGCTTAATGCCACCTGGGAAGCTTCTAATGATACCCTATTTGGTGGTGCTGGAACTGGTTTGGGTATAGTTAATTCAATAGACCTTGAGACCTTGGCCAGCAGACTGTGCAGTGCTGGACAAGATGTTTCTCAAGCTTTGACTGTAAATGCTCAATAGTTGCCCACAACGATCCTACCCCACCAAAATACATTATAATATCAAAGCCAATTTCTACAGATTTTTAATGATAGTATTATTACTAGTTTGGGTTTTACTGGAAATATTAGTAAATTATTTAAGTGGACCAAATGCTCTTTACAAAATATGTATACCTAGATACAAAAAGAAAGTGCTCAGAGATTGTTGCAATGTGGGATCATATGTTTAATTTACCAGAAGCATAGAAAAAACAATTACCTGAAAATGCTATGTGTATTTCTTTTTGGTGTACTGGAACTATTGTGTATTGTCAAGTTAAGATATGGGCTGTTATGTGTTAATTTCATGTGTTACCTTTTGTCTTACCTAATTACTTTGCTTTACTTCATATATATGGATATCCTAAACAGATCTTAAGTTATGAAGAAACTATTAGAGTCTAATGAGCGTGCATTAAATGAACATCGAATACAGACTCTTATAGCTGCAGGACAACTTATCGAGGCCTCTCATTTAGTGACATCAGATACTAACCACCATTGGTATGATTTCTTATTTAGATCAGGTAGCGCTACCATTTATTTTAGTAGTTTAGCTATACCCATAGTATTATTATTACTCTTTCTAGTTATATTATGTATGTGTAATTGTCTTATGTATTGGAAAATGAAATTAATTTACTCTAATTTCACCCCACTAGCTCAGTCCTCTTATTATTTTCGTGATCTTAAGGCCAAATGATTAAGAAATTTAATATTTCATATTAGCATTATAAGCTCATTCAAATCTAACAGGCCTGAGCTTCCAAATTATGGGAACTTGAGCGTTCCATGAACTCTGTATATTTTTGACACTAGATGCTAGGAACTAGCCATTCCTAGAGATGTTTGTGCTCCAGAGAAGAGTGGCTCCCTCCCTGGGCATAGACAATTAATAAAGAACTGTCAAGATACAGACGATACAGAACGAGTCAACTAGGGAAGCCCTTCCGTACCCTGCACCTGCACAGATGTATGTGCCAAACCCTTAAATAATTTTTTGTTAAAAATCCTTCTTTGTCTATAGACATGATAAGAAAATTAACTAGGATGAAACGAGACAGTTCTTTTGATACAGCTATATCATTGGTTAATTTGGCTCTTAATGTGATAGAGGAAATGCAAATATATAAAATACAACAGGAGGTAGCTTTTTTAGCTGCGAGTCTACCACAATTTATGATAAAAAACAATGCTGCTTGGCGGCATCAAGAAAGTTTGGATCGGATAATGTTAAATAAAATCTCACAGTTATCTGATGTAATGCAAATTGTTGTACATCAATAGGCATTGGCCTTTACCTTTGATAAGAGAGAAGGCAAAATGGTATTCATAAGAATTAGTCCCTCAAATTCTAACCTCTAATTGGCTGATAAGCCTTTATAAAAGGCCAGGCTTTCTCATATTCTTGCTAGGGGAGAGAAATACGGAGATGGAGATGCAAAACTCATAATGCACTGGCTGTTCCCTGAAAGGCAGAAAGGTATTGACCTCAGCAACACACGAGCACCAGAAGATCATCAGGACTGTATGCTTGATACCTGTCTCAAATCGGCCTGCAATACATATGGTCATTAGGAATTCTGCCTACCATAAAATAGACAGGACCACCTATGACTCAATGGCCTAACAAAGACAGACAAACTCAACAAAAATTGGTGTTCCCCATAGCTGTTGGTCGCAGTGGACCATCTGACCCTAGGGATAGAAGCCTCTGCTAATTCTCCGCTCTGTTCAGTGCTCTCCTCCCTATGCATAGAATTGAGAAAAACCATAACAACAGGATTATAATAATTAAAATTTCAAATTGGCTAGATGTGATTCTTCTGAATCAAAATGCCTTCCCTCCTATATATATATTTTTTTTTAAATTGAAGAAGGGAGACATGCTGGAGCCTCTTGCCCCACACCCCAAATACCAAAGAACTGATAAGCAATATAGTGAAGCATGAGAACATCCTGCCTTGAAGATCATTAAGCCCAGGTTCTAGCAATAAACATTCTCTTTTAGTCTGAGAGCATCCTGCCATAAAACATCACAAGGACACACATATCTACCACCAGATGTTCTTTAATCATTAAAAGTCCCCCTAATTAGTCACAGAACTATTTTTTCAAACCTATACTCTGGAAACATATATAAACCTTGTATTTCCCTCTAATAAATGAGCGTTTCTGCCTAACACAGAATTGTCTCCGCCTCCTGCTTTCTTCACCCATTCCCAGGTTGTCGCCTTACCAGCTTTTGCTTACAGGTTGGCACGGGGCTTCAGACCCCCCTAGTTCGAGACCCGCAGGTCAGGTCAAAAATGTCATAAATTCATGTGTGTGTGTGTGTGTGTGTATATATATATATATATATATATATATATATATATATATATATATATATATATATATATATATATATATATATATATATATATATATATATATATATATATATATATATATATATATGTATATATATATATATATATATATATATGTATATATATATATATATATATATGTATATGTATATGTATATATATGTATATATATACATATACATATATATATACATATATATGTGTGTGTATATACATATATATATATATATCAGATCTTTGAAGAAGGCAAGAATTTATGACCATTATATGGTGAACTAGTGAACTAGTGAACATTATAAAAGGTGAAATGGACAACTTTTATTATATTAAATTAAAAAGTTTTTGAACAAACAAAACTAACTGAAACAAAATTAAAAAGTACAAAGTTGGGAAAAATTTTAGTCACTGGTCTAATAAAGGTCTCATTTCTAAAATATATAAAGAACTGTGAAAAATTTATCAAAATACAAGCCATTATCCAAAGGACTATAGAATTGTGCATATTCTTTGACCTAGAAGTGACACAGAAGGTACTGGAATATTACTTTTCTATAAAAATAATTAACAAGCTGATTTTAGAAAAGCTTGGAAAGATTTACACAAATTGATGCTGAACAAAACAAGCAGAACCAGGAATGCATTGTACACAATAGCAGCAAGAATATGTAATTATCTGCTATGAAAGACTTGTTCTTCACAGTTTTCAGTGAGCCAAAGCAATCCCAATAGACTGTGGACTGAAAATGCCATCTGCACAAAGAAAAAGAACTAAGGATACTGAATGTAAATAAACAGTGTTATATTCACTTCTTGTGCGTGTATGTGTTTTCCACCATGATTTTTCCCTTTTGCTCTGATTTTTCTCTCCCAACATGATTCATAAAGCAATGTGTATTAAAAATAAATACATCTTCTAAGAAATAAAAGAAATAGATCACCAAATTCAATATGTAATCTAGTACTTCTGTAGAATGGGGGTGAAGAGATAATATAATTTTCAAATATTAAGAAAAAGATAAGCTGATAGTATTCCTATTATCCCCATTATTCTTTTTGCTACTGAACTTTGATGGAGAATGATTCCAATAAACCTAATGAAAATCAGCCTACATTCAAATACTTTTATTCAAATACAGAATAATTATTCTATCTATTTTTGATCCACAGGCCATTGCTATGCAAACCCCATAAAACAGAATGAATAGATCAATTTTTTGTCAAATAATAATTATAAATAATTCTATCAAACACATTGTTTGCAAATTACATAATTTATGCTGTTTCCTTGCTTAATTAAGAAAATTTCTTTAAAAAAGCAGAAGTATTCATAATAGTGATAGAAAATGGTCATTTTTATCAGAAATTACACAAAATTTAACATTAAGAAAATATGAGGTATTGATAGGTACAGCTTTAGCAAGGGAACAGTAGAAACAGCATTATACTCATGGCTCACTCATATGCTGAAAATGTGTAAAATGGACCCAAATATAATGAAAATATATGAACATCTGATGTCGTCATGAAAAAATAATATTTATTTATAGAGTAGCAAATTACAATAATATCAAGACTCATGATTTCAGAATGTGTCATTCTTCAGAAAAATATTTTTAGCCTTTAATGATTTTTTCTATCTTTAATGCTTAAAAATAATTGAATATACCTTCCAAGTTAGAGGGAATTATATCAACATATACTACAAATACAAATTTCAAAACATTCTTGAAAATTCAGTTGGACCAAGATAAAACAATTGTTTACAATAAGTTCAATATTAATATTGATTTATTAAAAATTAAGAATAATGCTTTGAATAACAATTAACTAATCAACACCTAGAACTACAACAATAGTAACAATCAAAATAGCAACAATTATTTTCAAATTATTAAAATGCATCAAAATTAATCACACAATGATATAGCATCCATATTATATTGATATCTACTGGAGCTAGCCTAAAAATGCTTTGAATTAAGCTATGGAAAATTACTAAAAACTTTTATTTCATTAAAAAAATTCCAAATCAATAATTGGCTCCATATAGCTACATAAAAATGAATTGGGACAGGATAGTTGTTTGTCCTAAGATCACAACTACCTGAGCTGCAAAAAGATGACAAAAATAAGACAAAATAATAATAAAATATCATGTATTTATCTACAGAAATGATTTACCAAAAAAAAATTTCATGGTCAAATGTTGCTAACAGCAATTAAAAATATCACCTTGAAGAAATTTGTATATACATACAATATATCTAATTAAAAGGTAAAAATTGTATGGCAAATTTGGACTTTATTATGCATACAGAAAGACATCATGAAGTTGCCAGTATTATATATAAGAAGCTATCTTTCACAAAGTAACTGACAATAAAGTCATGTTCTCCAAATATATGGTGACTAGAAACTAAGCTTTTGTTAATACTTATATTTATATACATAATACTTATGCTATATAATACTAATAATTCATAAGTTTATAAACATCATTTGATATTAATGCCACTATTTTGCATTATTAATAAGAACCAATCTATATCTAAGGAAATGTTTTTAAAATACAGAAATTTAGGGGGAACAAATCTAGAAATCAGAACTATATGGATTATAGAGAAGTTACATATTATTTCCATTGTCCTAGCTGCTATTGAGGTTGTACAAATGATGCTTTCAGTGAGTCTACATAGTATGCACTGTTAACTCAATAAATTATTTTTCTTTACTAAATATATTAAGAATAATTATTTTATCCACCTGTATCAGAAAAAAAATATACAATCACAAACATGGATATTAGAGATATGCCATAGTATTGTTTGTTTACACTAAGTGTCAAGTATAATTTTTTTTTTAAATGGGAAAATTAAAATGGGGGAAGAAAAAGGATGGGCAAGGAATAAGAGAAAGATGGAAAAACAAAATAAAAGGAATGAGGGAAATATTAAGTCTAAGAATTCTGGCAGAGAACACTGCGATCTTGGCTTTTATAAGTTGCACAGAGAAAATAAAGTGTACTGGAACTGGACTTAGAATCAAGGAAGTAAACTTGAATCTCAACACTGCCTTTTATTACTTATAAAATCTTTGGCAAATTGTTTTATGAATCTCAATTTCATAATTTGTTTAAAAAAAATGGAAAGATTAACAAGACAGCTTCATTTTTTCCTGAGGCAATTGGATTTAAGTGACTTGCCCAGGATCATTCAACTGGTACTTGTTATGTCTGAGATCAGATTTGAGCTCAGGTCCTGCTGATTCCAGGCCCAGTGCTCTATGCACTTACAAGATAATTTCTGATGCCTTATGCATCTCTACAATCTGTCCTGCATACAATGATGAGCATAAGCAGGTAGAATATATTCTGAATTCATGGTGAAAAAACTTATAATACAGAAAACTGTATTTAGTTCTTTAATATGCAGAGCAAATCAATACATTCAAAATTCCTAATTTATTCAATTTGGATTGATCATCTAACCTAATTTCTTCCTCACTTAGTGATGTGAAGATATGATAGGAAATTAAAATTGATATTTCAAGATTACATTACAAATGCATCATATTAATCATAAGACTTTCTTTTATATATAAAAAAGATTCTAGGAAAATTTAACACCAAACCATGTGGTAGACAATTCAAAGAACATCTAGATTGCAATTTCATGTAGTCTTACTCTGAAGATGCCATGTTCACTTCAGCTACAAAAGTGTGATGCTCTATTTGTCTTCTATCTTTGCCATCTGCTAATTCTTGAAATCTGGTCTCTTTATGCCATTTTATGTTTTGAAAAATAATCTGCTACCATTTTCTCCAGAATTCTTTAATATATGACTTCCAAGATGCAATATAGTTAATGTTTATTAGTCTAGTGAAATTCCATTTCAAACATAAGATATGAAATAACATAATGCTTTTTGCAAAGAATAAGCATTAGAGTATGGCAGTGAAATGAAATTTGAACTTTGTTTTAGGAAAGATTGTGCTCTTCCTCCTCATTTGATTGTGAACTATTCTAGAGAAAGGGATATCTTTTGCCTTTCTTTCCATTTCCAGCTCATAATAGAAAACTGAAATATATTTGATTTTAAAAATATTTATTGACTATTGACAATTTCAATATTCAAATTCAGTTACTAATAAGGATTAACTATATAACTACAGGCAAATTCTTTAGCTTTCCTGAGTTTATTTAGTCATATATAGAGTAAATACTTAGTATTACCTCAAAATTTTATGTCAATATTAAATAATACTTGAACATATTTTTATAAAATGTAATTGCTTGGGCAACTAGGTGGTGCAGTGAATAGAGTACCAGCTCTGAAAAGCCAGGAGGATCTGAGTTCAAATTTTGCCTCAGACACTTAACACTTCCTAGCTGTGTGATTCTGGGCAAGTCACTTAACCCCAACTGCCTCAGCAAAAAAAAAATAAAAAATAAAGTTTTTCAAATTGGAGCTTTTCACTAGAATTTAGAAGCAAAAATGTAGCAGTGATTTACATTGTGAATTAGTAAATATAACCTCTTTGACTCTCTTGATAAACCTAAATAATTCACATAATTTTATAATTATTACCACTTTTACCACTTCAAATCAAGCATGGTCCCCTCCATAATATCCCAGTGAGTTTTAAATTCCATATAAATATTTTTAGTGATGGAAATTTCAATGTATTCTGATGTACTTCTGTGCATGTCTGGGTAGCTCTAATAAAAAGGCATTTTTTTTCTTTATTTTGACATGTTTGTTCCTACTTAGAATTCTCATCATTTACTTTTTATCATATTTTTAACTAATAGAAACAAGTCAACATAACTTGATTACAGGTACTTGGAACTGTGGTCACTTTAACTGTAGGGACTTTTTGAATAGATGAGGAAGGCTAGAATTCATATGAAGAAAGCAATCAATCCAGAAATCATCGTCAGAATAACTTAATAGCCATCAACACTGATATTCAATAATAATAATAAGTTTTTTTTTCCTTAATAACCAAGAAAGAATTATATCTCTGCAGAGTAGAGAAAAGAATGAACTGAGCCACTTGACTTTACAAAGACACAAGTGTAATTAACCCTCAGCTAGCTGGGGGACAATTAAGTTACAGGGATGAACTTATATTTTATGTTAATGTTTCTTTTTATTCATTCAGGTTGTAACCTTTCAGTGATTCACAGGTAAGTTGATCCTGGAAGGTCTCTCATAATTGACCTTTTTGTAAGCATTGTTGATTTGATTTTTTTCTGGAAATGGAAATTTGCTTCCTCTGTATTATTATACTGGCATCTCATTTTAGGGTTGTCAGAAGTTTACACAATTAGTATCTGTAGAAACTATTTTATTTTATCACAATAATGGCATGTAACAAAAAGTGATATTTTAATAATTCCTAAAGAACTATCAGATGAATTGAAAAGAGTTCCAAGCAACAAAAAATAAGGCCTGACAAATCAAGTAACAATTATATTTATCCCCATTCATCTTTGAGAACCAATTATATCATCAGTATATTTATTTCTCTATTTTAAAGTTTAGAATGTAGAAAATGTTTTCAGAAAATCTTGAGTCAGTAATAGAATAACATTGAAAATCATTCTTAATGTTTTCTTTCATCTTTTCCTTCTTTCTTTGTGGCAATTTTTTCCCTTTTTGGTAAGAATTAGGATTGTACTGACTCCCAAAAAGGGAAAAAATTTGTAGTGTGTACATCATAGACATGCAGAGTAAAGGTCACTAAAAGACACTTTCCAATGTTGATTATTCATGCACACTTTACATGATAGAACTATTAGCTTATGTTATTTAAATGAGGGATACCCCTCAAAAAAAGAAAATGAACTTTCTTCCCTCCTTTGGATTTCATTTCTTTTGCCCCAGTTTTATGACAATAGGACAGAATATTATCTTGCCTATTTTCTATAGCACAACATAATATAATTTATTCATTTCCCATTATTATCTTATTAATATTTAGAACTAGTGCATTTCTTTTGAAGTGAATTGATGTGACTTGTAGAAAATTTCAATTGAAATAAATTGCATGCAATTTGTATGTAATTCTTTTACGAGCAAGAAATGCATACACATAGTAAAACAAACATTCACAAACACATATAAATGAATATCATCTTGGCATATCGAATGCAATACAAATCTCTCCTACTAAATATGCAGAATTTCTTCAAATTTTGTTGCTCTGTACAATAGAATTAAATTGGATTTTCCATTTTTTCCTTACTCTTTTACATTGTTTTTCTTGGTAATGGTGATCCCAGTTGTTCCCAATGGGTTTAATTATCATCTTTATGCAGACTACTCATGTATACTTATATATCCACCTCACATTCTTTTCCTTGAGCAGCAGTCACACATAATCATTTGTTATTGTACATTTCATGAAGACATCTAATTCACCAAAACTAAAAATGAAGTTTCTTTGCCCTCTAAATCGAATACTCTTCTAAACTTATTTGTTATTTCCCTAAAATTATTACCATTATAAAGGATCCTAGGTTTTTAATCTGTTTATCCCTGACTTTTTACTCTCTTTCTTTTTCATTTATCAAATCTTGCTGTTGACCTCAATATTTTCCCTTAGTCAAAAATTCTCTCAACTTATGTAGTTACCACTCTAATTTGATCCTTCATTAACATTTGCTTATATTATTGGGACAGCATTCTATTTGATATCCTTACATCAAACCTTATCCAACTTTAATCCATTATGTACCCTACTGACAAAATAATTTTCCTTACTAAAACATCTGACTGTCAGTAATATCTGTAACCAACTTAGAAGAACTTCCTGATGCTTTTGTGAATTAAATGACTAGCCCTCTTTTTTCTTTTTTCTTTTCCTTTCTTCTTTTTCTGGCTTTTTAATCTCATCACAACATTGTAACAATTTGTTTTTCCAGTTTCATTTTATATTACCCTTCCTTCACTACTTTGTGATTTGGTCAAATTGTTTTTTACCCATGACACTCTATGTCCTATCTTCTTGCTTTTATTTCGAAAGTTCTTAAGTAATACCAAATGTGTGATCCATATAGATAGGCTTTAGGCATTTAAGTAGCTCAGTGGTTCAGGTGCTAGGCTTGTATTGAGAAAGTCCTGATTTAAATCTAGTCTATCATTTATAGCTAGACTAGATTTATAGATAGACTAGATTTATAGCTAGACTAGATTTATAAATGACTAGATTCATGATTCAGAGTAAGTCATTTAATCTTTGCCTTCCTCAATTTTCTCCTCTATAAAATGGGAATGATGATAGGCATCTACTTCTAAGGGCTGCTGCAAGGATCAAATGATAAAGTATTTGTAAAACACTTTGCAAAGTTTAAAGTTCTATATTTTCATTGTGTTTCTACTAATGATATAAGAGCATCACAACTGTTACTTTGATGTGCTGATACTTCATTCTCTATCTGTTTATCTTGTTCATTTCAACTTGCCATTAAAAGACAGATTTAAGTTATCATTGACAGACAACCACTAAGCAGATCCATGAAAACTCTATAAAGGTCTTAGAGATAATTGTGTAGAGCAGAAAGTCTTCATCTATCTAATTCAAATTTCCATTCAAAATGTTTTATAATTGCTTTAGCAGCAGCATACAGTAATACTTCTAGATTGCAAATGTTGAACATTTTCTCAATTGAAATGCAAATAAATATAATATCTTAGATGCAAACACATTAAAATAAATAATAATAGCATATATAGTGATATACATATAAACCTATTCTATGAATTCTTTTACAAAAATTCCTCCGTCTCTGTCCATTATAACAATGATCACTATCTGTTTTTAAGGCAAATGGACCTCTCTAAAGTCAATTGATTTCACTTCAACCTATATTATCCAGCAGAATTCCTGTTCTCTTATGCCCACCTCTCTCACCTTCATCCTTTCCTTTTTTCCCCCTGCTTCCCCATTGTCTACAAATATATCCATATCTTCTGCAACCTCAGAAAGGCCTCACCTGAGCAGCTCATCTGGACTAGTCCCTTTTTCTTTTTCCCTTTATCCCCTCTTCTTTTTGTAACTCAACCTTATGATAAGAAGAATTGTACTAGGTGCCTCCAGTTCCTTTTTTCCTCTTATCTTTGACTTAATTCAACTAAATCTGTTCTTTCCAATATTATTAATGATCTTTAAATTGATGAACAGTTTTTCTCATTCCTCATATTTCTTGGCCTCTCTGCAACCTTTGATGCTATTACTACCTTCTTCTTATTATTCTATTTTCTTTAGGTTTTCATGAAACCTGGCTGATCTTCCTCTCTTTTATATTAGCTCTACCTCTCACAACTCCTGCTCACAGGTGTCCCCTAAGGCTGTGGTCTGAGACTTCTTTTCTTTTCCCCCTATTTTGTTTATTGCTATTAACAGTTTTCATGGTCTTCATGTCCTGTATATTTCTGATACTCAGTATATCCAGAAGTTAATTCAGTATTCTCTATGCCCCACTCTCATTTCTCATTTTCCTATTCCTGTAAAAAGCACTTCTATCCTCCTAATAAGCCAGGATCATAACCTAGCTGGATTCCTTGACTTCTCACTTTCCTAGTACCCATTTTGGTTTAGTTTTCAATTTTTCTTTTTTCTACTTTTTTTTCTTTTTATCTCTGATGCAATTGGGATTAAGTGAATTTCTCAAAGTCATACAGCTGGGAAATATTAAGTGTCTGAATTAAAATTTGAACTCAGATCCTCCTGATTTGAGGGATGATGCTCTACCTGGCTACTTCTATCTTTTCTAATTTCATAATATCTCTTTTATAGGTCTCCTTCTTTTTTGTGACACAGGCACAATTGATTCTGACTGTCATTACTCCATGCTTGATCTATAATAGCAACCTATTTGTTGCTCTCCCTGCCACAAATTTCTCAGACACTAATTCATTCTCCCCTCAGTTGTAAATCTGATATTGCTGTAGTGTATTTCTGATGCATGCAAAACTCATTCCCTAATGTGCACTTTTCCAAACTATTCTTTCCTACACAGGATCTATCCAAAAGCACACCTTCATTTAGTAGAAGGAGTTGAATGTTCTTTTCATAATATAAATGTTTATTTCTTCCCCTTACTGTTGTTTCTGAAATATATTCTTTGTCCTTGTTTCCTGCTTGATTGACTCATAAAATCCCCAGTAAATAGGCCACAAATAAGTGCCTATCCCTATTATTTCAGAATTTCCTTTAGGGCTTCAGAGTATTAGCATATTATCTGCCCAACTGCTATCTTTGGGATATTTAGGGTTCCAGTAAACACATAATTCCTAATATATGCCTGATAAATGCATCATTTGCTCTAAGTTCAAGAGTATCATGTCAATTTTTTCTATAATATTCATATTTTTTGCCACTTTTCAACACAGAGCAAAAGTTTTAGGTTTCCATCTTCTGTGATACTTCAGTCCCTGAGAAAAAATATTCCTATAATCAGTCCTGTACAGAAAAATTATTACACCTTCCTGAAAGGGTTATTTAAATAATTTACACGGCAAATGAAATATAAAAAAATGATATTTATAACAGTACTCTGCAGAATTTCAGCTGCTCATATCATTACTGTTAACAAACACCAAAAATTAAAATTTAAAAATAGAACTTTGAGAATTGAGGTTTTCTTCTAAATTTCCCTCAGCAGATAGAAACTGTGCTCACACTGTAATTTCCCAATTTTTGGTAAAGTGGTAAATAGTAGAGTTTATCTATCATCTGATACTTAAAATCTACATAAATATGCAATTCGTGTTTGCTGCAAGGACTAGAAGTAAATGAAATTAATATGCACAATCCATAAAAGCAAAGGAAAGTAAACTATCATCCATCTTAACCTAATATAATAAAAAATGCAAAATAAGTTTGAGAACTAGATATAATGGACCATCTAAATTATTTTGGAGGTACTGCATAAAATATTGTCCTGATTTGATATATGAGGTTTCCAGGAGTACATGTTCAGTAAAGCAACAGTAGTTAGCTTCTAATAATTTATATGCCAGATTTAAATTAAACCCATGGATTTAATATATAGGATGTATTATATACTAATATTGTACATGGATAACTAATCTACTTGTTTAGAAAAAAGAAGAGTAACATTTGAAATTACAGATTTAAGACTTCATTATAATATATTAAATTATAATTGGAGAATGTACCATCACATGTCTATCTGGTATCAAATACAGTTTTTGATTGTGTTAACTTCCGAAACACAAGAAACTCTTCTGATTCTTTTTTTGTCATTTTTTTATGTGGTCTTTTTTGCTTGTGTCCTCTTCCTCCGTAGCTCATTTTCTTATTTTTCATCTCCCTTTCATTTCTTTCTGTTATTTTTGTTGTTGTTGTTGTTGTTCACTGTTCTATGATCCAATATTTTCTTTGTCTTTAATATTTTGTTTTTATTTTTACTTAACGTTTTGACCACATTCACAATCCTGAGGAAGTTTTTCAGTTATTGGAAGGGAATTTGGAAATGTTTCAAATGGTATGCTCCACACTTTACCATCTTGGCATGAGAAAACTGTATATGATTTCAAATCATTTTGGGCATTGCTCAATCCTTACTAACACCTTCTCAGAAAGCAATTTACCCTTCACCACTAGTTCTGCCTCACATAACATGTAAGTAGAAAGGAACATAATTATTAAATAACAGATTTTGGATATGATATAGATTCCTACCTTCAAGGCCAATAAATACCCAAGCTCACCACAATAATGCTCTATATAAAATATTTAATTCATAATTTCTTTTTGATTTTTTTGTAAATTTAATTAGTGCTTACCATATTGGAAATCTTCCAATGTAAGAAATTTAAATTAAGCATAAGTAAGTCAATTTGAACAGGTTGTTATAGGAATTTCTCTGAGAGAGGCTATCAACATGTAGGGCATATATTTAAATCGAATAGATGTGCATCAGCTGACATTATTTCCTCGTGTTATTATCTGAATGTAATGTGCTGGAACAAAGGACAAGTCTAGGTTTCTCCCATCTGTATGATTAGAAAACATCTTATTCTCTAAGTTGTGTTTCTTCAGGATATTTATTTAAAAGAATCATCAATAAACAATTTAGACAATATTTCTATTATTTTTAGTTTAACCAGCAAAATAGTGATTTGGAATGTCAGTGTCTGCTTGATCTGTATGAGTGGATAAATTTCTACATTCTGTCTACTTTTGCATATTTTAATTTACTAGGTTAAAGTAAATTATAATGTCCTATTGCTTTAACAGATTGTGCATATTAATTCTCTTAGTCTATAATGCTTCCTGGTAAATAATGCTGATTTATTCATTATTTGCATAGTAAGATATTCAAATAGTGTTTTGGCTGCTTCCAGCCACTCTTGAAAAAAGATCAAACCGTGACCACTGCAATATTTCCTTATTACTGTCTGTTTGCAAAACCTGATGAGTTGCCTCCATAATTTATTCTATATTTTAGCTAGCTTTTAATGGAGTGAGGATAGAAAATTTAGCAGAAGTTTTAGGCCTTTAGACATCAGATCTTCTTTTGAAATTATTCTTTTCAAAGTGAGTGAACTAAGGAAAGTGAAATATGGAAAGAAAATGTGCAAAAATGAAATTCTTCTAGTAAACATGACCACTATTTTTTCTCCTTTCTTTCTCTTTCTCTCTTTTTTTTTTCTTTTCTCCCTGGAAACATTTAGAAAGACCTTAGTGTTTTCAAACAATTCTTCAGAATTCCCCAGCCTTTCAGCAATGAATACCTATTTGTTCCCCAGTGTGACCCTCGCGTGATACCAATGAATATGAACAAACAGGAATTCATTCCTGTAGCTATGAGAAATGGAAAGAAGAGAAATAAGAATTATTTATTCAGTATAAAATAATCCCCTTCCATTAATTATTTTTTCCTTAAAGTTTAGGTCACATAAGTATTGTTAGTGTAGAAAATTTTAATTTAACTCCCAAAGTTATAGTTATGACATTTTAAAACCAATTGACTATATATGCATATGTATATGTATGTTTGCATAGATGTAGGTATGTAACTCTTCTTAGGTAACATGTAATACTCCTAAGAAATGGTCTATGTGTATATGTATACAAATATGTAACATTTTCTTATTTTTAGAAAACTTTTATAAATTAAAGTTATGATAATTATGTATACTTATGTTATTACATAGTTTAAAAGTAAGGAAATGTAACCAAGTAGACAATATCTGACTGTAATTTGCAAATGTTCTAAAAATCTTATTTCTTAATTTGTTCTTTAAAAAATTATGAAAACACTTAATCCTAAAAGCTACTTATGTCTTCTTCAAATATATATATTGTTTTTCTCTTCACCTTGGAAGGTTGATTTCTTTGTCTTAAAACTTCCATTTGCAAGATTATATGAATGAATGAAAATGTGATTCATTCCCCTCTCCTGGTTTTCTTTTTCCTCATTACTGTCCCCAGCTGGACATACCACCACTAAAAAAAAAAAAAAAAAAAAAAGGAACCAATTTTCTTTGTGCAATTGATATATTGGTGTGTTCATAAATATCTGGCAACCAATTTTCTGCCAAAATAATATAGGTCATAAGTATATGACCTATGTATAGTACATGAATGTAGTATATGAATTCAAGACTTTTGATTTCTGAGTCACTTGGACTTTGAAGGATATCTAGTACAAATCATTAATTTAAAAATAATTCTTTTAATAGCCTCTCCAACAAGTTGAACTTTTAATGTAAATTCATAAAATAGAATACACTATCTTCAGAAGAATTATGATACCTTAAATTGTTAGTGATTTTTTCTTAAATCTACATCTCTGCATTATCCATCCATTGATCCAGTTTCTGCAATCTGTTTTTGTGCTAGAAAAACAAGTCTCATTGCTAGCCTGCTTAAGAAATATTTAAATACTCGAAATCGCTATTATGTCACCTCTGAGACCTTTCTTTTTCTTGTTAAACATTATAATTGCCTTCAGTTGATTTTAGTATGGCACTTTATCCAGAATAGGATAAAGTAACAGTAAGGTAAAATTGGCCTTTTAATGAATATTCTTTGAGTCTAGCCATCTAGTACCTTCATGTATATCTAATTATATTACTCTACTCTATTTCTCTAATTTATTCATATGTAAAGATTTTATTACCTATTTTCATATCTAGGAATATAACGTCTGATATTCCATTCAGCCTGGATTTTTGCCACTTTCCTTCTGTACATAACCACTTCTGAATCCCTTTGGCTGAATCTTCAACCAGTTTGTACCAACCAACTGTGAGTATCACCCAAATCTCTTTCATGAATCCTGTTCTCTTTTCCTTCTACACGTTACATCTCTTGTCTTCTTTAATCTTCCTCCCATCCAAGTGGTCTACTATCCAAACTGGCTTCTGGGTTCTTTATAATGACACTCAATCTTCTGCCTCCAGACATTTTTCCTAGATATCTCCCAGACATAGGATTATTCTCTTGTTTCCTTCTTTATATCCATCTCCTTATTTTCTCAGCTTTCTTAAAGTACAAGTACCAGCTAAAATCCTACATTCTTTAAGAAGCTATTTTCAGTTACCCTCAGTGCTAGTAATGGCCCTCTATGATTGCATTTAAGCGTATATTTGTATTTATAAATATATCTATATCTATCCATTTATCTTTTTATTTACATAATAAATTACATGGTCTACTAATAAAACTATGTTGAGCTTTGAAAACTGCTACAAAAATAGGTGATGAGTAGTTTAACTACCTTATCAATATTTAGTCTCACAATGCCATGCATTGAAATAAGCAGTCCTATTCTTTCTTTTTTCCTTTTCTTGTCTCTAACACAGCAAATGAAACAAACCAACAAAGCAATTTGTGTTGTCCTTTGAATAATCTCTAAACTCACAGAACTCTGTGGTTGTTAGAAAGTGTGTGTATATATAGACACACATACACATATATGCATATTTTGATATATACTTACATATATACACACATTTACGGATGTGGATATGTGTATGAAATATATTTTAAGAAAGAAACTACAAGATTCCACTATGGATTGGATAGTTGGAGTAAATCAAATTAAGGAGTTGATTATGGACGAAAATTGTTCACCTGGATGATTTGAAAAAAAAATGGAGCCATTGACAAAGGTTCAGACAGGGATAATATTTAATGGGAAATAAAATTAAATAATTATTATATCTGTAAAATGTAAGATCTCAAGGGACCAAAAGGCAGTTGATCATTTATGACTAGAGCTCAAGAGACATAAATAGATTTGAGAATATTGGAATGTTGAGGGATTTGGGTTGAAGGATAATATGAATAAGGTAATGGTCAATGAAGAATGGAAGAAATCACTGAAAAACAGCAGCTAGGAATGCAAAAACACTAGGATTGAGCAGAAATATATCAGTCACTATGGTGACTATGAGTTACTGATATCAGTATGGTGATATCAATTAGATCATCTTTTTTCATAGGAGTTTGGTATATGGTGGAGTTACACTAAATGTCAAAGAACCAGATGTATCTAAAAGGCAGGGGAACTTATTGTGAAAGAAAATATAGGTTCTAAAAGATGGCATTGAGGCAGGAAAACACTAGACAGGATAACCTGTTGAAAGACATAGATATTGAATTTGCAGTGTCACAACAAGAATGTCTGCCTGGCTAGATTAAAGAACAAATAAATGGACAAGACTTGAAATATAACATTTAATAATGTCATGGAGGGTTTTAAATGTCATAGTTTTGTGTATTAGATCCTAGAAGTAATATGTTAGATTTTTGCTTTAGGAAAATCAGTTTCACAACAACAACAAGAACTTTGAAATTTGAAAAGCACTTTATAAATATTATCTCATTTTATCCTATCAATGAACTGAGATACAGGTGTCATTATCTTCATTTTGCAAATAAGAAAATTGAAATATAAAAGTTAAGAAAATTGTCCAGAGTCTAATAAGAATCTAAGACAGGATTTGAACTCAGTTCTTCTTGATTATACTTCCACCTTTTTACATGTGAAAATATAAGGATTCATTGAATTAGGAATGTGTTTGTACAAAGACATCATGTGATTAGTACAAAACAGAATATGGAGGTTAATAAGACTTGTGAATTGAGAGAGAATGAAGAATTGAATGTGAAACAAAGATTTAAAACTACAAAACAGGAAGTAGCCCTATGTCTTTGAATACTATGCCAAATGTTTAAAAATTAAGTGTAGATTTTACTAAGTGGGAAGACAATGTAAGAATAATTGTAAATTGTCTTTTATGTCCTGAAGAATATGGTAGTTATATTTTAAGAAGCTGATTACCATTTGCTACTACTAACAGATGTACCTTTTAGGCCATAGCAGTATATTATGCTATTTCCTAAATTGTGAGAATTTGTGATTTTTGTGGGTACAGTAGACACAGCCTGTGAAATCACTGTTCAGTTGAAATATTAAAAATAGACTGTTAACCAAACTTGTAACTATTGGTATTTTGAAATTTGTTAAACACTAAACACATATAATTTCATTTGGTTAAATTGCCCAAGGCCACACAGATAGTAAATGTTTAAGAATCTGAACCAGGTTCACCATCTAGCTGCTTATATATCATCACACCATCTGTCAAAAATAATTTTGTTTTTATAATTAAAATAAACATTTTAATGATCCAAAATGGATTGCAGATATTTGGAATTTTCAAAAAAAAAAAAAAAAGTGTCAAGATTGTAGAGGAGAAGAATCAGTCAGCCAAGTTCTCCCAAGATTCCCTTCCAAAGAAATTTAACACCTCAAATCAAATTCTAGAGTGGCAAAACAAACAGAAGGTTAGGGCAAAACATTCTTTCAAGAACAGACAACTTAGGAGATCAGACTGAAAGATCTGGAGCATGAGGATAAAAGCTGGTACAGAGCCCATGTGACTATAACACCAGTGGTGCGAATAGAGCATCTTCAGGAACCCTTAAGCAACAGACACTAAGGGCACTTGGCAATTGATCAGAAAAAAAAAAAAACAGAGAAGAACCTGGTGTTAGCACTAAATATAGGACTGGAAAATTTTTGGCACTTACATCTACTTTAATTGTAGTCAAGGGAAGAAAAGAGCACTGCAGTCAAGAAGTAGCAGGTCACCAAGAGGCAATGTCACTTTGGTCACAAAAGGTCCCAAGGAAGAGTAACAAGGGCTATGGAACCAAGATCTTTATTGTGTCAGAACCAGGACATAGGCCAGGAGAGAACTGATACACCTCTCTCCAAAAAATGCTATTTTATAAGTACAGGAAATCTTCAAACCCTCGAAACCAGCTCTGAAAAAAGCACTGCAAAAAATAAATATTTTTAAAGTTCGGGATAGTATCCCTCACTCCCCTTCCACACACACACCACACATCCACCAAAAATAAAACCCAATTTTAATATACAGTTTAAATACAAAAAGAGGATGGAAAAATGAAGAAACAACAGCAAGAAACACAATATAAAACATTACTATGGTAACAGGGAAACTCAAAACACAAATTTAGAAAAAAGATAATGAAGCCTCAAAGAAAAAAAAGTGAATTGGAATAAGTTCAAAAAGAACTTGTGGAAGGAAAATGTTATTTTTTTCAAAATCATAGTAAAATAAAAATTTTCAAAAAAATATTAGAGACAAGAAAGACAATTATTAAAATGACATTAACAACTTGTTACAAGAGGTATATACACATAAAGAAGAAAATAACACTTTAAAAACAAAAATGACCATATGGGGGTAAAAATAAATAATATATTAAAAAACAGAATTGAATAAATGAGAAAAGAAGTATAAAACAATATAGTATAAATTATTCTGTACAAAATAAAAAAGTGGAAGTTAATGTTCAAGAAGACAGTCAAAAGAATGAAAAAAATAGAAATTTTAATGTTGAAAAATTTCAGCAAAAAATAACTGACCTGTAAAACAGAACCAAGAATTATTAAATTACTTCATAGTTATGATCAGAGAAAGAGTATAGATATAATATTTCAAGAAATTTCTAAAGAATACTGCCTCAGTATTCCAGAACCAAAGGCTAAAATAGAAATCATCAATCCCAATCTGAAAGAGATCCCATAATGAAAACTTCTAAGAATAATATACCCAAATTCCTTTTTCCAGGTCTGAGAGAAAATACTTTAATCAGTCAGAAAGAACCACTTAAAAACAATGGAACCTCATTCAGCATTCTGTAAGGATTAATGACTATCATTTTAAAGGATGAGAGACCTTGAAAAATTACATTACAGAAGGTAAAAGAGCTAGAGTTGTAATTGAGAATAACCTATCTAGCAAAACAGAATATAATCTTTCAAGGGAAAATGAATACTTAATGTAATAGAAGACTTTTAAGCATACCTGGTGAAAAGATCATAGGTGAATAGAAAATTTTACATTCAAAATATAAGACTCAAGAAAAGTGGAAAAGAATCAAGATGGAAGTGTTTAAGTGATAATCCAGGTAAAGTATCAGCCCTGCAGAGAAGAGCCCAACTTTATCACAAAGTTTAAAATCAAGAGATATACTACAAAAATGAACAGACAACAATATTTAAAAAGAACTTGACCTTAAGAAGTTAACTATAGTAGTAGGGACAACATGCTATAAATTCAGAAAACAATTTGAAAATAGTTGTGAAAAAATCCTCAAAGGAAAAAAAAAAAAGTGCAAATTGAAGCCCTACAAGAATTTCTGGAAAGGTTTTTGTTTATTTTTGCAGAGACAAAAGTGATAGAGGGAAAACTGGAATAAGAATATAAAAAAACATGAAAAAAAATAAACAGTATAGTTAAAAAAAAAAGCATGAAATTTTGTAGAAAATAACATTTAAAAAATAAAATTGGACTACTGGTAAAAGAGGCACATGAATTCCCCAAAGGAAAAAAAAAAAAAAAAAACAAACAAAACTTTAAAAGTTCAATTAATGAAGTGAGAAAAGAATTCTGAAACCTTACTAAAGAAAATAATTATTTTTAAAAAATTAGAATTGGACTAGTGAAAACTTCTTTAAAATTTAATGTTCTCTGGGAGCAGGTTTCTTGAGGGGCTTCTGGGAGCAGCCTTAGTTTCAGCTCAAAGTAATAATCACCTCAAATGCAGCCAGGGATTAAAGTCCAAATCCTTTATTGTTTCTATCAAAATCTTATCTCCTTCACTTGGGGCTCAGCTAGTTTTCTGGAGGCCTTCTGGATCTTGCCTGTAGTCCTTTGTCTCTGCCAGCTTCTATCTCTAGCTTCCTCCAAATGTCTCCAAATCCAAAGGTTTGTACTTCAGCCTCCAGCCAGCACAAAGGTGCAAAATGGAACGAATCTGTCTCTGCCTCTGAGAGTGGGCTTGTCCTCTAGTGAGCTTGTCCTTTAGTGGGCTTGTCCTTCTCCTGGCCCTGAGTCCTCCTCCTTATAATTGCTCTCTTAAAAGTGTGAATCTTGTGGAATTATAGTAAATAATAAGTACATTATCATTGTCTCTATCAATTCCAGTGATTTAGCACCTTGTAAGAATCCTAACAACTAATGACTCCATGAGACATAAATAATAAAAGAAAGTAAAGAATTATAAAAAAGAAATAGAAGAAAATGTGAAATATCTCATTAGGGTTTTGAAAAAAATTGGGACATAAAACATAGTGAAGTTATAAACAAGTCCAACATTCTGAAGTATAATTTGAAATAAAGCCCAAGGACTTATACAACTCCACAATGCCACCAAGTCATCTTTATGTCAAAGAGAGTAAAGAAAAGAAAAATAATCTATTTTATCAAAATATTTTATTCATGCAGTATTTAAAATTTTGAAACTGAGGGGATTCCTATGATGTAGGAAATGAATGAAAAAGTTTTGATATACAATTGTGATTAAATACTATTGTATTAGAAGAAATGATGAGCAGAACAATTTCAGAAAAACTGGGGAAGACATTTGTGAACTGATGCAACATGAAATGAACAGAACCAAGAGAATTTTATGTACTTCATCACCAATGTTATAAGGATGATCAATTGTGAAAACATATCTATTTTTGATAAGGAAAACAATCAAAATAAATTTCAAAGAATCCATAATGGGAAAAAAAAGTATTTTCCACAGATAAAACTGATGGAGTCTGAATTCAATTTCAAGAATATTTTGTTAATAATTTTCTTCATTTCATATGCGTGTATATGCATATTTTCTTTTGAAACATGGCAATTATGGAAATGTTTTGTATTACTTCACATGTATAATCGAAATTGAATTACTTGCTTTCTCAAGGGATGGAGGGAATTTTAAATTAATTTTTGAAAATGAATACATATAATTGGAAGTATTTTAAAAAGAAATAAAAATATTCTTACAAAAATGAATTTCATTATAACTTTTTTTTTTTTAAATTCAAGAGAATCAGCATTTAGGAGAAAGCAATAGAATAGGTAGACATATCTTGTTATTTCATCAAAAAACATGTGAAAGGCACTCCCTTGCCATTTTGGAGGAAAAACACTGCTGAATTTTTTTTATTTTTTATTTTATGATATACAAACTCTGCTACATTATTCTGATAAAGATATAAATCAATCTATCTATTTATCTATCTATACAAAAACACATGCACACACACACACACACACACACACACACACATATATTTTTTTTTTTTCAATGTGGAAACAGCAAGTGACCCTTTCATATAACATTACCAATAGTTCATTAAGCAGAATGGTAAAACCCACAGCATCCCCATGGGTCATCTATCTTTGCCTATAGAACCAGGAACAGGATGTTTGGATGTTGATGGGTTCAATTGTTATCTTCCCTCTGAGATGACAGTTTTCATTTACTGTATTATGAACAAGATGTTAGGATGTTGATGGCCTCAAACATTATCATCCTTTCGGGTCCAATGTCTTGGTCCACGGTTATATAAGCCAGACTTCAAGATACTAAAGAAAAAATCATTATCATCCCTTAGCCCCTCTTGTCTTTAACTGCAAACTCATAAAGAGAAACATCAGATGATAGAATGCAATATTGTTTTTCTTTTGGGGCAGCTATGTTCACCCATATTCTTATTTATTTTACCCTTCACAAAGCACATATATTTGGAGTCACCTTCAATTAGGAAAACTGAGGATAATATTTGCTGTTTTTGCAGGCCATGTAAATTGCCCCCCTTATTTTTATTCTGCTCCATTTGCCATACTCATTGTTCTAACAGGGATTGGTTTTCTTATAATCGAGTTCTGGAAGAAGTTCCCTGTTGGAATTAAAGGCTGCTCAAGTTTTATCTGATCCACCTGAAGTGGTGAACATGAAATCAGGGCAAAGAAAATGTGGGAATGGGGTCATGCATCAAGGATACAGATAAGGGTCACATTGACATATTTTACATCCTATTTGTGAACAAAGATGACAATAAATTCCAACAGAAAGCAGGGCATACTTCTGTTAAATTGCTGTAATAAATTGCACAGCTCTTTGAAAAGCTAGGAGCTGTCATGTGGGGGGTAGGTATAATCCAGAACTTTATAACTCGTGAAAATTAGCAATAAATTTAGGATGCTGAAAGAACAACAGCCGCTCATAGCATTTTTTCCCCCAAATTATATTTGGAAATTGTTGTCCTCCTGCTCATATAATTAATTTAACTTTAAAATAATGTTGAATTAGTCAAATATACATCATGACCTAACCAGACCTGCAGTAAAATCTGCATTCAATTTTACATTACTTAATGAATTTTTATGATTGTATTTCAGCTAGATTTATTTTTTCCCTTCTGTATGACATTTCTCCATAAGTTCAATAGACAAGATTTTTTTTAAAGATACAGTTAGGAAAATAGTTTTTATAATTTTTCCTCATGATAAACAAAATCTTTAAATGATAGAAGTCATAACATCAAAGATTTATATTTTGAAGGAAACTAAATATATATATATATATATATATATATATATATATATATATATATATATATATATATATATATATATATATATATATATATATATATATATACTATATAAAATGGGAAGAGGTTTAGGAATAAAGAATTTATAATCATGAGTGAATTTCTTTTTAATACTCCTCTCCAGGAGGATTCTGAGAAGATGGTGGTGTAAATTGGTAAAATTTAACTCTCTAGATTTCCCCAGAGGTATAATAAATTTAGGCCTCAAGGCCACAGACTGGTGAAAAACCAAGAAGCCTTGAGGTAGCACAGGGGTCATTCAGTTACACTGAGAAGACCTGAAGAAAAACCCTGAGTTAGTGAATTATCCAAGTGAAGTGCAAATACATCTGGACTAACTCCACACAAACACCAAGGGGGGACCCTTGATATGAACTGTGTGTGGTTGGAGCCTCAGCAGGAATCATAGCGATTTTCACTTCTTAGACTGTTTTCGGACTTAGGGTTTGAATCTGGGAGGACTGAGTGAATTGTGGCTGATTGGGAAAGCCAGGCCCAGCTGTGCTGCTGAGACATGGTACTGGGTGAGAAGGAACCAGAACCTGGTGAGTGCAGAAGCAGCGGGGCAGAGACTGCACACTGTGGGTATATGCAGGAGGTTGCCTTGAGGTTGCTCACCAGAATGGAGAGCTGAAGGGACATTTGAGGCAACATTCTCCCTCCCACCCCATGATCCAACGTGTTTATAACAATATCCCTCATTAAAAAAAAAAAAATAAACCAGCAAAAAAGAAAGAAGCTCATCATTGTAATATATTATGGGAAAAGGGAAGACTGGGATTCATATTCAGAGGAGGAAAATTTAGTTTAAAAAAAAAGAAAAAAAACTTCTATTTCTCAGGGCAATGTGAAATAGTTCCTTGCCCAGAGAGAATTTATAGATGAACTAAAAAAATTATAAATCAAATGAGAGACATTGAGGAAAACCCTAAAAAAGTATCCAAGAAAAACAAGATTATGAAAAGCATCTAATCAACTAGAAAAGGAGATTCAGAGTCTCAAAGATGAAAATAATCCTTGGAAATTAGAATTGGACAAGGGGAAACCAGTGAAGCTATGAGAGACCAAGAAAAAACAAAACACATTCTATAGAATTAAAAAATAGAACAGAATGTGAAACATCTTATAAGAAAATGATAAATCTAGAGAACAGATCAAAAAGAGAAAACACAAGAATAATTGGACTGCCAGAAGGTTGTAACATAAAAAACCTTTGACTAAATTCAGGAAATAATCCTATAAAATTATTCTAGAGTGACCTAACTTGAGGAAAAAGTAAAAATAGAAAAAATCCATCAATCACTACCTTAAAGAGATCTCATGTGGAAAACACACAGGAATATTATTTCCAAGTTTTGAAAATCCCAGGTCAAATAGAAAATTTTGCAAGAAACAAGAAAAAAATTCAAATACTTTGGAGCTGTAATTAAAATTGTAGAACATTTATCAGCAGCTACACTAAAAGACTACAGGTCCTGGAATCATATCTACAGACAAGCAAAAGAACTAGGCTTGTAACCAAAAATGTCATATCCAACAAAATTATCTATAATTTTGAATGAAAAAAAATGGACCTTCAACAAACTTGCAAATTTTCAGGACTATTTTTATCAGTCAAACTAAAAACTTAACAAAAAGTTAACATATAAAAGCCAATATCAAAGATCAATTTTAAGGAATTCAACATGGACAAACTGTTTAAACATGGACAAATTGTCTTTTTTTACATAGAAAATGCATGTTATATTTTTAACATTCATAACAATAATAGGGAAGCTCAAAAGAAAGACTGGTGGATTTAAGGTAAAATTACTGATCATGTTATAAGGTGCAGAGGAAGAATAGACACAGAGGCATTAGAGGGGGAAGGAGGACTCATAATTCTGAAAAACTACTTACACTGGGTATAGGTTCAATAGGCAACATTCCATATACAAAATGAAAGGTATAGTACTCTCCAAAATCTATAAAGAAATAAGGGAAAGGGATGAGTGAATGGAGAAGCAAAGGGTGAGGGAAGAAGGCAATGGAGGGATCCTTGGGTGAAGAGAGGTTAAGTAACAGCAAAACAGCATTTTATTGAAGGTCAGCAGGAATAGGAAAAATGTGTGAGTATGTGGAGTGTATGTGTGTATCTACATATGTATACATAAATATGTCTTTTCTTAATTGCAGCTTACTTAGAAGTGGTCAGGGGGAAAAGGGGAAAAAGAATAAAATAAATAGGATGTGCATCAGGGAGCCAAAGAACAATTTACAAGAAAGTAAAGAAAAAATGGACCTTCATGAATATAATTTCTCCTTGTAACATATATATATATTTAATCTGGCAATTTATTTTTTTGTATATTTTGAATCCTACCATTGTTCTGCTAGCCACATGACAATGTTCACTTTTGTTTTACTTTATTTTGTTTTGTATTTCTTTTCTGTTTTTCTTGCTATTTTTTAATAAAATAAATTTTAAAAAATAAACTGGTAAAGAACACAACCATAGAAACTTACTATGGGCACCAGCCCTGAAGTCAGGAGGACCTGAATTCAAATCTGATCTCAGACACTTAACACTTCCTGGTTGTGTGACCCTGGGCAAGTCACTTAATCCCAATTGCCTTAAAAAAAATAGAAAAAAAGAAAAAAGAAAAAGAAAATTACTATGGAATGGGGAAGACTAGGGTTCATCTTCAGAGGAGAACACTAAAGTAAAAAACAAAACATAACAAAACAAAACAAACAAATTAAAAACAAAACAAAACAAAAAAAAAAACTTCTACCACAAAGAGTAATATAAAATGGCTCTCTGCCCAAAGAGAAGTTATAGAATAATTTAAAAAGGAATTTAAAAGTTAAATGAGAGACATTAAGCAAAAACTAAAAAATTAAAAATAAAAACCATCCAAGAAAATGAAGATTATGAAAAAAAAAGTTAACCAATAAAGGAGATACAAAATCTCAAAGATGAAAATAACACTTTGAAAATTAGAATTGGGAAAGAAGAAGTCAGTGAAGCTATGAGAGATCAAGAAATAACAAAACATTATAAAGAATGAGAAGATAGAATAGAATGTGAAATACTTTATAAGTGACAGATCTGGAGAACAGATAAAGAAGAGAATATGTAAACACAATTATACTGCCCGAAAGTTGTGACCAAGAAAAAAAAATTCCCCTAATAATGTAAGAAATAATCCAAGAAAATTATCCTGCAATGATAAAATATGAAGAGAAAATAGAAATAGAAAATCACCATCCTTAAGAGATTCTTTATGGAAAATATTGAGTATTATTGCCAAATTTTAAAACTCCTAGGTCAAAGACAAAATTTTGCAAGAAACAAACAAAAAAAAAATAGAGCTGGAACTATAATTAGAATTGTACAGGACATATCAGCAGAGCCACTGGAATCATAGATACCAACAATTAAAAAAAAAAAAAAAACTAGTCCTGCAGCCAAAATTATCATATTCAACAATATTATCCATAATATTGAATCAGAAAAAAACGATAGACATTCAACAAACTTGTAGATTTTCTGGACTTGATATCAACCAAAGCCTAACTCAATAGAAAATTTAACATATAAAGCCGACATCAAAGATCAGTTTCAAAGAACTTAACATGGACAAATTCTTTATATTTTTATTTTTAAAATGTATGCCACATGTTTAAGATTGACATCAATGATACAGTAATTCAAAATAAACTATTGGAAGCAGAGCTAAGTTAAAAAATAGAAATTATGTTATATAAATGAGTTGTAGAGGAAGAATAAGCAAAGAGGCATTACAGGAGGGAGGAAGGCTAATAGTTCTGAAAACCTACTCATATCGGGAATGGATTAAATAGGTAACAGTATAAATATAAATAAATAAATATATATATATATATATATATATATATATGTGTGTGTGTGTGTGTCTGTGTATACATTATTTAAATATAAATATATATGTGTATATATATGTGTAGGGGGAAGAATGGGAGGACAGGGAAACAAAGGGTTCAGGAAGAAGACAAGGAAGGGCTTCATGGATAGATCCATGGATATCTATAAACAATAGAAAGGCAAGTTAAGGAACAGTATTAAAGTAAAGAATCTGCAGGCATAGGAATGTTTATGTGTATGTTAGGGATGAGGAGTATGTACATATGTGTGTGTATATATCTGCATGTGCATACATAAACTTATCCTTCTTTAACTATACCCTGCTTAGAGATGGGGGGACATAAAAGGGGGGAAAAAGAATAAAGAAAAAAGGAGCACAGCAGAGACCAAAAGAAGAATTTATAAGGAAGTAAAGAAAAAATGAACACTCATGAACCTAATTATTTCTGCTAATATGTATGTACTTTCTTGTAATGGTAATTTGTTGTTATTTATTTTAAATCCTCTCTGGTGTTTTGCTGGGCACATGACAATGTGTTCTCTCTCTCTCTCTCTCTCTCTCTCTCTCTCTCTCTCTCTCTCTCTCTCACTCTTTGTTTTGTTTTGTTTTTGTTTTATTTTGTATTCCTTTTCTGTTTTTCTGGTTTTTTTTAATAAAATCATTTTTTAAATTTAATTTTATGTTTTTATTAATTTTATAATTATAACATTTTTGACAGTACATATGTATAAGTAATTTTTTACAACATTATCCCTTGTAGTCCTTCTGTTCTGAATTTTTCCCTTCCTTCCCTCCACCCCCTCCCCTAGATGGCAGGCATCCCCATACATATTAAATATGTTATAGTATATCCTAGGTACAATATATATGTGCAGAACTGAATTTTGTTGTTGTTGTTGTTGCAAAGGAAAAATTGGATTAGGAAGGTAAAAAATAACCTGGGAAGAAAAACAAACAAACAAACAAAAAAATGCTAATAGTTTACATTCATTTCCCAGTTCTCTTTCTCTGGGTGTAGCTGATTCTGTCCATCATTGATCAATTGGAATTTGATTAGCTCTTCTCTATGTTGAAGATATCCACTTCCATCAGAATATATCCTCATATAGTATTGTTGTTGAAGTGTATAATGCTCTCCTAGTTCTGCTCATTTCACTCAGAATCAGTTGATGTAAGTTTCTCCAAGCCTCTCTGTATTCATCCTGTTGGTCATTTCTTACAGAACAATAATATTCCATAACATTCATATACCATAGTTTACCCAGCCATTCTCCAATTGATGGGCATCCATTCCAGTTTCTAGCCACTACAAAAAGGGCTGCCACAAACATTTTGGCACATACAGGTCCCTTTCCCTTCTTTAGTATTTCCTTGGGATGTAAGCCTAGTAATAGCACTGCTGGATCAAAGGGTATGCACAGTTTGATAACTTTTCTGGGCATAATTCCAGATTGCCCTCCAGAATGGTTGGATTCTTTCACAACTCTACCAACAATGCATCAGTGTCCCAGTTTTCCCACATCCCCTCCAACATTCATCATTATTTGTTCCTGTCATCTTAGCCAATCTGACAGGTATGTAGTAGTATCTCAGAGAATAAAAGCATTTAAAATAATATTTTATTATTCCAAATACATGAAAAGATGTTTTTTAACATTCATTTATGTAAGATGTTTTGTTCCAATTTTTCTCTCTTCCTCTTTTACTTCCCCTCTTCCCAAGAGGGAACAAACATGTGCAATCTTTTAAACATTTCCTATTTTTCATGTTGTGCAAGAAAACCAGAACAAAAGGGGAAAATATCCAAGAGAAAGAAAAGGCAAACAAACAAAAGATGAAAATACTATTTTTTAATTCACATTCAATCTCCATACTTCTTTTCCTTATGTGGATGGCATTTTCTATTCCAAGTCTATTAGAAGTGTCTTCTCATTTCACTCAGCATCACTTCAGGCAAGTCTTTCTAGGCTTTTCTGAAATCCATCATAACATTATTTCTTATACAATAAAAATATTCCATTACAATCATATGCCATACTTTATTCAGCTATTCCTCAATTGATGAACATTCACTCAATTCCCTTTTCTTGCCTCTACAAAAAGAGCTACTATGAATATTTTTTACACATTTAGGTTCTTTTCTCTCTTTTATGATCTCTTTGGAATACAGAGCCAATAGTGACAGTGTTAAATCTCAGAGTAGGTGTAGTTTTACAGCCCTTTAAGCCTAGTTCCAAATTAACTCTCCAGAATTGTCAAATCAATTCACAACTCCAATACATTGCATTAGTGTCTTAGCTTTCCCCTCTAACATTTGTCTTTATATTTTATTGTCATTTTAGCCTGGTTGATAAAACTTAAAAAAAAAAAACAACTTTCAAAAATCAGTTGTCTTCTAAGAATTACACAGTTTCAGATTTTGTTTACTTTTAAACGAAGTAGTTTTAAAAATGCAATAATGAAATATGGTCAAGTTTAAGGAAAGGGAATAAGGAATTGCATAGAACAGGTGGTGATTGTGGTGAAAGGTTTTGAAATCACAGCTAGGGTTTAAGAATCACTGAGAAAAGGAAAGTATGGTGTAGGAAGTTTTTAAATAGTTGATTCATTAGTTCATTTTGAATCTGACTTAATGAGAGGCTTAGCAAACTGACTTAAATGACTTAACTAGTTATTGGCAGAGGTGAGTTTAGAATTCAGAATTCTTGACTCCTAATATTGTAGTACTTTACTGTGACAGAAGGATGAGATTTAATACCTGCTCCTTATTCACACTTGGTTATTAAACATAATGAACATATGATTTATTGATTATTCTCATGGGCTCTCTTTTTTCCTCTCTCTATACTTACCAGGTGATATCATTAACATCATTATTATAATCAAATAAAAGAAGGAGATTAGTGAATAACAGTGAAGTATATATATATATATATATATATATATATATACACACACACACACACACACACACATATATATATATACATATATATATATATATATTTCTTATATGTGGCTGACATAGAATAAAATATAATTTGGGAAGTTTGAAAAAAGTACTTTGAAGTTAGTATTTATGAAAGCATTTAAAAGAATATTAATATTCCCTAGTTTTCCAAATTAAGCTCAGGAGTTGAGAAATCATGAAGATACTTAGACTTACAAAAATTCTGGAGCTTTGTAGAAAACAACCATCATGATGTGTGGATTATGGAAGGCAAAAATTATAATTTCTTGAACTTCAAAGCAGAGAAGCCTGCTGAGTCATGTCACCAAAATAAGATTCTATAAGGGGCAGAAGGGAAAAAGACATAGCCTAATGATCTCCATGTCTACTGTATATGAGAGGGTAGTAGAGATGGTGAGAAAAGTTATATCTGTTAATTAAGACATTAATCAGAGACACAGTATGTGATGGGGAAATCCAATTCTCAGTGAAAAAAAATTAGGTCTATGGAAGTTGAAATGAAGAAGTCCAATATAAATGAACATATTTATTATATCCTTAAAAGCATTGAATGCAAACATGAATTCACACCACCAAGAGTGGTGTGCAGCAAGAAAATGTTAGTACTGAGGGAATGAAATATGGAGGTTGAAGAGTTACTCCAATGTGGCTTATAAATAATAATAATAATAATAATAATAATAATAATAATAATAATAATAATGATAACATTAATATAAGTTCTACTCTATGCCAGAAAATATTTAAGTGCTTTATATTCTATTTCATTTGATCCTAAAAATCAACCCTGGGAAGCACATTCTATTACTGTTTTAATTTTAAAGGTGATAAAACTGAGGCAAAAATGTATGTGATTTACCCAGGACTCCACAATAGACAGAAGTTTTAGGATTGTAGTAATAGAGAAGATTTTTGAGAGTCTCTTACACAGCAAGGTGATAACATCAGTTAATACTTAAAGAAATTAATTCAGACTCTTCACTAGATCAAATACTAGAGCTGAAGCTTAAATCTTGTACTACATAATGAGAAGATGGAACTCAATGGAAAAGACTTGTGTTGAGAAAGATTGATGGTGAAAGGAAAATGAAATGACAGAGAATAAAATGAATAGACAATGTCATAAAAAACAAATACTTATGAACTTGCACAGACTTTGAGTGACTATGGAGGTTAAAAGTGACTTGCTATAGACCAGTTTATGGGCTCAAGAAGAATCAGATATGACTAAACAATCTATCCATCAGAATCAATAAACCAACTGGACTATAAGTGGTTTCAATACTTTTTGTAGATTAATTTATTTTAACAAGAAAACAAATATCATGAAAAATATATTATAGCTTTAACTGTAGATGACTAGGAAGAAAATCCCAAGGTATCTTGCTTCGTGTTTCAGTGTCAATATTGTGTGGCAATAAAGTAAGACCTGGCTTTCTTTTGACCTGAAATTTTCCTCTTTTTGATCATATCTCTCTTATGTGGAGAAAAGCCCAAGATAGTATAGAAATCCAATAGTAAGTAATAAAATGACTTTTTTAATGAAAATCTTATTAGATTACATTTTCTGACTTTTCACATCAACAGAATTAAATGAATCACTAGGTACTTTAAAAATATAAAGTCACACTTCATAATTATTCTTCCCAAACAGAGAAAAAATACTTCATAAAAGTCAAATAGGAAAAAAAAAAACACATAAATCTCATTTTATAGGTAGAATAGGTCTTTCTTTCTCTGTGATGACACCAGGGAAATTGACGACTCAACCAGATAGTTTCATAATTTTAAAAGAGATTAGAGTTGCTACTTTGCATTTGAAACACATTTTAGAAAGATGTCAAGTTTATAAACAAGTTGATCACTTTTTCATGGAAATTTTCATTTAGTAACATGTGTTATGAATCAACAATCCCAAATCCTAAAACTTTTTTAGATCCACACTATTAATTTTTGAGCTGATTGATCAAGGAAACAAAATGTTCATCAGTCAGTGAAAGTTTATATGATTCTTAATTATTCATTTTACCTGAAAAACAAGCCATTCATTTAATATATTGAATAGAGAAAACATTTAATTCCAGACATTGGACATTCAATTTTTCTGTGTTAATCTTCAGTTAATTAATTAAAATTCAAGTGATCAGTAGAAAGCACAGATATATAAACAAATGTGGTTAAAATTTTACCTATTAGGACAGTGATTTCAGGAAACATTTTGAAAACAAACAAACAAAAACAAAAAAAAAAAAAAAACAGGATTATCAATGTGAAAAATAATGGTGCTAAGTCCACTGGTAGAATTTATTTGGGGAACAAGAAAATTTGAGGAGTAAACAAATTAAAATATGAAAATGTCATTTAAATCACATTTAACATACAAGTTCATCGGAATCACAACACTGAGATCTAAATGACTTCAATGACTATCTAGGCTGAACTAAATCTGAGAGTATCCCTTTTACAACATAACCTGCAAGTGGGTCTTCCTGCTAGGTATCTACCCCTTCTTTTTTTAGCCACTGATGTGATTTTCTAAAAACACAGGACCAATCATTTTATCCATTCAATAAACTGTTGCTTTCTCTTGTCACCAGAATCATAAAAAAACAGTCATTAAAAAGTATTTTATAACCTAGGCCCATACTCTCCAGAGTTGTGCATTTTCCTTCTCAGAACACACCCACTTCAATTCATTTATACTAGCTTCCTGATTGTTTCACTTTTCAAACACTCCAATTGGATAAGACATTCTTCTTTCTTTGAACTATTACTTCTTAGATTGACTTTTTAAAGACTTTCTTCAATTCTTATTTAGTCATATTCAAACCCCATGCTTGGAATGTTCTCCCTTCTTTGGTTGAAACTTTCCTGATTTCCATCAAATCCTAATTAAAAGTTTACCCTTTATAAGAAGTTTTCTGCAATACATTTTAATTCATCATTTTTCTCTGTTAATTGCTTTCTATTTAGCCTGTATATCTCTTTCTTCCCTTATATATTTATTTGCATGCTGTTTGTCTGCATGTTTGTCTGTGGGGCTTCTTTTTGGATCTCTAGTGGTTAACACAGTACTTAGAAGATAATAGATGTTGATAAATGTTAATAAATGTTGATTGATTGAATGTTTGATCATATATCCTTTGATTGAAGAGCCCTACTGGGGAAGAGCTTAGTAATTCAGTCAATCTTTGGAATAGTACTAATAGTTATCTTCCTTTATAACTCTTTTCCAGGTTCCTTATTATATCTCTTGAAGTCTGTTATGGTCCAGAACTTAAAACAAGGTGCTAAATCAGTGGAATTGATAGAGACAATGGTTATTTAGCATAGTGCTTAACAGTTCTCTAGTACAGTATATGTACTTAGTTCTTACTATAGCTCCACAAGATTCACATCTTTGATAAGAGACCATATAAGCTCAGACAAGTTATGCCAGGATGAGAACTAGGGAAGACCAGAGAAGTGATGGCAGTCCTCCTGCCTCCACCACAGAAACCAAGACACATTCAGGAGGACCTCAAGAAACTGGCAGAAGCATATAAAGCATAGGACTGGTGGCAGGAATTTAAACTCTCGGAACCAAAAAGAGAGATAGGGCTCTAAGACAGCTAACCAGGGCCCAAGAAAAGAGACAAGTATTGGAAAGAGACAATAAAGGATTTGGATTTTAATCCCTGGGGGAATTTGGGATAGTAACTGATCTGAAAGGAAGGCTACCTCCAGAACACCCCCCCCCCAAGAAACCTGCTCGCAGAGAAGATTACAATTTATTTTTTAAATTAATTTTGTAATTATAACATTTTTTGACATTACATATGCATGAGTAATTATTTTTATAACATTATCCCTTGTATTCATTTTTCCAAATTTTCCACTCCCTCCTTCTACTTCCTCCCCTAGATGACAGGCAATCCCATACATATTGCCTGTATTACAGTATAACCTAGATACAATATATGTGTGTAAATCCAATTTTCTTGTTGCACGTTAAGAATTGGATTCCGAAGGTATAAGTAATCTGGGTAGAAAGACAGTAGTGCTAACAGTTTACATTCAATTCACAATGTTGCTTTAATGGGTGTAGTTATTTCTGTTCATCATTGATCAAATGGAAGTTAGTTGGATCTTTTTATGTTGAAGATATCCACTCTCCATCAGAATATATCTTCATACAGTATTGTTGTTGAAGTGTATAGTGATCTTCTGGTTCTACTCATTTCAATCAGCATCAGTTCATGTAAGTCTTCCCAAACCTCTCTGTATTCATCCTGCTTGTCATTTCTTACAGAGCAATAATATTCCATAACATTCATATAACATAATTTACCCAGCCATTCTCCAATTGATGGGCATCCATTCCAGTTTCTAGCCACTACAAAAAGGGCTGCCACAAACAATTTGGCACATACAGGTCCCTTTCTCATCTTTAGTATTAATTTGGATATAGGCCCAGTAGTAACACTGCTAGATCAAAGGGTATACACAGTTTGATAACTTTTTGGGCGTAGTTACAAATTGGTCTCCAAAATGCCCAATTCTTTCATAACTCCACCAACAATGCATTAATGTCCCAGTTTTCCAACATCTCCTGCAATGTTCATCATTATTTGTTCCTGTCATCTTAGCCAATCTGACAGGTATGTAGTGGTATATCAGAGTTGTCTTAATTTGCATTTCTCTGATCAGTAGTGATTTGGAACACTTTCATATGAGTGGATATAGTTTCAATATCATCATCTAAGAATTGTCTGTTCATATCCTTTGACCATTTATCAATTGGAGAATGGTTTGATTTCTTATAAATTAGGCTCAGTTCTCTCTATATTTTGGAAATGAGGCCTTTATCAGAACATTTAACTGTAAAACTATTTTCCCAATTTGTTACTTCCCTTCTAATCTTGTTTGCGTATAGTTTTGTTTGTACAGAAACTTTTTAGTTTGGTGTACTCACAATCTTCTATTTTGTGATCAATAATGATCTCTACTTCTCCTCTGGTCTTAAATTCCTCTCTCCTCCACAGGTCTGAGAGGTAGACTATCTTCTGTTCCTCTAATCTATTTATGATTTCATTCTTTATGACTAAATCATGGACCCATTTTGATCTTATCTTGGTATATTGTGTTAAGTGTGGATCCATATCTAATTTCTGCCATACTAATTTCCAGTTTTCCCAACAGTTTTTTTTCAAATAATGAATTTTTATCCCAAATGTTGGTATCTTTGGGTTTGTCAAACACTAGATTGCTATAGTTGTATCCTTTTTTGTCTTTTGTACCTAATCTGTTCCACTGATCTACTGGTCTATTTCTTAGCCAATACCAAATGGTTATGGTGACTGCTGCTTTATAATATAGCTTTAGATCAGGTACACCTAGACCACCTTCATCTGACTTTTTTTTTTCATTAATTCCCTTGAAATTTTTGATCTTTTATTCTTCCACATGAAATTTTGTTGTTATTTTTTCTAGGTCACAAAAATATTTCTTGGGAGTCTGATTGGTATAGTACTAAATAAATAAATTAGTTTGGGGAGTATTGCCATCTTCATTATATTCGCTCGGGTCTATCCACAAGCGGTGAATGTCTTTCCAATTATTTAAATCTGACTTTATTTTTGTGGCAAGTGTTTCATAATTTGCTCATATAATTCCTGACTTTTCTTTGGTAGATGGATTCCCAAATATTTTATACTCTCAACATTTGTTTTGAATGAAATTTCTCTTTGTATCTCTTGCTGTTGCATTTTGTTGGTGATGTATAAAAATGCTGAGGATTTATGTGGATTTATTTTGTAACCAGGGATTTTATTAAGTACTTTCTATAGTACAGAATTTATTTATTTTTGAATCTATCTTAAAAATAATGTCTTTTTAATTAAGATATGAGTATTTTCATTGATAGGATTATTCAGTGAAAGATTATATACGGGATATATAAGTTAGGTTCTTATTTGAACTTGAAAGTGGTTACTAACTCTTAAGATTTTATAATTACTTGCAATTATCTGAGATACAAAATAATTAAAAAACATTATTAATTAAATTATAAGTTGTTGTTTAATAAAACTAGTACCTTCAAGTTAAATTTTGTCCAAAGTTCCTGAATTATTGGTGAAAACTAAGAATAATTGTGATAAATGGAATATTCACAAATATCCCAAATGTTTAAATATGTTTAGTGATCTGTGAAATTATATTAAGTTATCCCTGGATATCTAGATACATATTTTATTCTTTTACTTTGTTTCAGTCTGATTTATATCTACTTCAGGCTACCATGGGATTACTTACATAAAAGAAAGATAATATGTATTTTTTATATTCAGAATTATATGACATTGATTCTTTCTCTTTTTTTTTTTTTTTTTATTATATATATATATATATATTTTATAATATTATCCCTTGTATTCATTTCCAATTTACCCCCCCTCCCTCTATTCCCTCCCCCCGACGACAGGCAATACCATACATTTTACATGTGTTACAATATAGTCTAGGTACAATACATGTGTGCGAATATCACTTTCTTGTTGCACAATAAACATTAGAATCCGAAGGTACATGCAACCTGGGCAGACAGATATTAGTGCTAACAATTTTCATTCCCCTCCCAGTGTTTCTTCTCTGGGTGCAGCTACCTCTGTCCATCATTGATCAACTGGAAGTGAGTTGGATCTTCTTTATGTTGAAGATTTCCACTTCCATCAGAATACATCCTCATACAGCATTGTTGTTGAAGTGTACAGTGATCTTCTGGTTCTGCTCATTTCACTCAGCATCAGTTGATTTAAGTCTCTCCAGGCCTCTCTATATTCCTCCTGCTGGTCATTTCTTACTGAGCAATAATATTCCATAACCTTCATATACCACAATTTACCCAACCATTCTCCAACTGATGGACATCCATTCATCCTCCAGTTTCTAGCTACAACAAAAAGAGCTGCCACAAACATTTTGGCACATATATGTCTCTTTCCGCTCTTTAGTATTTCTTTGGGATATAATCCCAGTAGTAGCGCTGCTGGGTCAAAGGGTATGCACAGTTTGATAACTTTTTGGGCATAATTCCAGATTGCTCTCCAGAATGGCTGGATTCTTTCACAACTCCACCAGCAATGTATTAGTGTCCCAGTTTCCCCACATCCCCTCCAACATTTGTCATTATTTGTTCCTGTCATCTTAGCCAATCTGACAGGTGTGTAGTGGTATCTCAGAGTGGTCTTAATTTGCATTTCTCTGATCAGTAGTGATTTGGAACACTCTTTCATGTGAGTGGATATAGTTTCAATTTCTTCCTCTGAGAATTGTCTGTTCATATCCTTTGACCATTTATCAATTGGAGAATGGTTCGGTTTCTTATAAATTTGGGTCAGTTCTCTATATATTTTGGAAATGAGACCTTTGTCAGAACCTTTGTTTTTAAAAATATTTTCCCAATTTGTTACTTCCCTTCTAATCTTGTTTGCATTAGTATTATTTGTACAGAAACTTTTTAGTTTGATGTAATCAAAATCTTCTATTTTGTGATCAATAATGATCTCTAGTTCTCCTCTGGTCATAAATTCCTTCCTCCTCCACAAGTCTGAGAGGTAGATTATCCTCTGTTCCTCTAATCTATTTATTATCTCCCTCTTTATGCCTAAATCATGTACCCATTTTGATCTTATCTTGGTATATGGGTGTTAAGTGTGGATCCATATCTAATTTCTGCCATACTAATTTCCAGTTTTCCCAACAGTTTTTTCCGAATAATGAATTTTTATCCCTAATGTTGGAATCTTTGGGTTTGTCAAAGATTAGATTGCTATAGATGTACCCTTTTTTGTCCTTTGTATCTAATCTATTCCACTGATCTACCGGTCTATTTCGTAGCCAATACCAAATGGTTTTTGGTGACTGCTGCTATATAATATAGCTTTAGATCAGGTACACTTAGACCACCTTCCTCTGAGTTTTTTTTCATTAGTTCCCTTGCAATTCTGGACCTTTTATTCTTCCATATGAATTTTGTTGTTATTTTTTCTAGGTCATTAAAATAGTTTCTTGGGAGTCTGATTAGTATAGCACTAAATAAATAGATTAGTTTGGGGAGTATTGTCATCTTTATTATATTCGCTCGGCCTATCCAAGAGCACTGAATGTCTTTCCAATTATTTAAATCTGATTTTATTTTTGTGGCAAGTGTTTTGTAATTTTTCTCATATAATTCCTGACTTTTCTTTGGTAGATGGATTCCCAAATATTTTATACTCTCAAACATTTGTTTGGAATGGAATTTCTCTTTGTATCTCTTGCTGTTGCATTTTGTTAGTGATATATAAAAATGCCCGAGGATTTATGTGGATTTATTTTGTATCCTGCCACTTTGCTGAAATTTTGAATTATTTCTAGTAGTTTTTTAGCAGAGTCTTTGGGGTTCTCTAAGTATACCATCATGTCATCTGCAAAAAGTGATAGTTTGATTTCCTCATTTCCTACTCTAATTCCTTGAATCTCTTTCTCGGCTCTTATTGCCGAGGCTAGCGTTTCTAGTACTATATTGAATAGTAATGGTGATAGTGGGCAACCTTGTTTCACTCCTGATCTTACTGGGAAAGGTTGCAGTTTATTTCTATTGCATATTATGCTTACTGACGGTCTTAAATATATACTCCTGATTATTCTAAGGAATAATCCATTTATTCCTATACTCTCAAGAGTTTTTAGTAGGAATGGATGTTGGATTTTGTCAAATGCTTTTTCTGCATCTATTGAGATGATCATATGGTTCTTATTAATTTGATTATTAATATGGTCAATTATATTAATAGTTTTCCTAATATTAAACCAGCCCTGCATTCCTGGAATAAATCCTACTTGATCATAGTGTATTATCTTGGAGATGATTTTCTGAAGTCTTTTTGCTAATATCTTATTTAAGATTTTAGCATCAATATTCATTAAGGAGATTGGTCTATAATTTTCTTTCTCAGTTTTCGATCTACCAGGTTTAGGTATCAGTACCATGTCTGTGTCATAAAAGGAGTTTGGTAGGACTCCTTCATCCCCTATTTTTTCAAATAATTTATATAACATTGGGGCTAATTGTTCTTTAAAATGTTTGGTAGAATTCACATGTGAATCCATCTGGCCCTGGGGATTTTTTCCTGGGAGTTGATTAATAGCTTGTTCTATTTCTTTTTCTGAAATGGGACTATTTAAGCAATTTATCTCCTCCTCTGTTAATCTAGGGAGCCTATATTTTTGGAGAAAGTCATCCATTTCACTTAAGTTATCAAATTTATTGGCATAAAGTTGGGCAAAGTAACTCCTTATTATTTCTCTAATTTCCTCTTCATTGGTGGAAAGATCCCCCTTTTCATTTGTAAGACTATCAATTTGATTTTCCTCTTTCTTTTTTTTGATCAAATTTACCAAAGGTTTATCTATTTTATTGGCTTTTTCATAAAACCAACTCTTGGTTTTATTTATTAATTCGATAGTTTTTTTACTTTCAATTTTATTGATTTCTCCTTTTAATTTTTGTATTTCGAGTTTAATTTTTGGTTGGGGGTTTATAATTTGGTCTTTTTCTAGCCTTTTAAGTTGTAAGCCCAATTCGTTAATCTTCTCTTTCTCAATTTTCTTCAAATAAGCCTCTAAAGATATAAAATTTCCCCTTATTACTGCTTTAGCTGCATCCCAAAGATTTTGATATGATGTCTCATCATTATCATTATCTTGGGTGAAATTGTTAATTGTTTCTATAATTTTGCTCTTTCACCCAGTCATTCTTTAAGATGAGATTATTCAGGTTCCAATTACTTTTTGGTCTATTTACCCCTAACTTTTTACTGAATGTAGCTTTTATTGCATTGTGATCTGAGAAGAAGGCATTTATTATTTCTGCCTTCCTACATTTAATTTTGAGATCTTTATGTCCTAATATATGGTCAATTTTTGTATAGGATCCATGAACTGCTGAGAAGAAAGTATATTCCTTCCTATTGCCATTCAGTTTTCTCCAAAGGTCTATCATACCTAGTTTTTCTAATGTTCTATTTACTTTTTTAATTTCTTTCTTGTTTGTTTTGTGGTTTGATTTGTCTAAATCTGAGAGTGCTAGGTTGAGATCTCCCACTATTATAGTTTTACTGTCTATTTCTTCTTGCAGTTCTCTTAACTTTTCCTTTAGAAAGTTAGATGCTATACCACTTGGTGCATATATGTTTAGTATTGATATGGCTTCATTATTTATGCTACCTTTCAGCAGGATATAGTTTCCTTCCTTATCTTTTTTAACGAGATCTACTTCTGCTTTTGCTTGATCTGAGATAAGGATAGCTACCCCTGCTTTTTTGGCTTTACCTGAAGCATAATAAGCTCTGTTCCAACCTTTTACCTTTACTCTGTATGTATCTCCCTGCTTTAAGTGTGTTTCCTGTAGACAACATATTGTAGGGTTCTGCTTTTTGATCCAATCTGCTATCCGTCTCCGTTTGATGGGATCGTTCATCCCATTTACATTTACAGTTAAAATTACTAATTCTGTATTTCCTGCCATCGTATTATCCCCAGATTATACTTTTTTCCCTTGACCCCCCTGATCCCCCTCCCCGATATTTAATTTACAAACCCCCCTTGTGACGCGCAACCCTCCCTCTTTTTTTTTTTTTTTTTTTTTTTTTAGGATCCCTCCCCCCTCCCTCCAAGTCCCTTCACTTATTCTCCTTTTCCTTTCCCCTTTTCCTCTCCCCCCTTTTAATGAGGTGAGAGAAAATTCTCTGAAAAACAAATATGTTAATTATTTACTCTTTGAGCCTCTTCTGATGAGAGTAAGATTCACACAATGATTCTCCCCCTCACTAAGTTCCCTCAGATATGGTGTATTTTCTATGTCTCTTCCTGGGATGTAGTTTCCCTCTTTTTATCACTCCTTCCCCTTTTTCTGAACCGACCTCCTTCCCTTTACCACACCCCCCTTTTTTTCTTTTATATCAGTAAAATCAAATTATCCTTGAGTATTTTTTATATACCCACAACAAAGTTACAGTTCTCAAGGGTTCTGTGTACCTTTTTCTGTTTCTCTTCAGTCTTGTGGATGTAGATCAAATTTTTTGTTTAAGTCTGGTTTTTTTCTTAGAAACATATAGAATTCCTCTGTTTCATTGAATGACCATCTTCTTCCATGGAAAAAGATGCTAAACTTAGCTGGGTAGTTCATTCTTGGTTGCAGTCCTTGATCTTTTGCCTTTCGGAATATCAGGTTCCAGGCCCTTCTATCTTTTAATGTGGAGGCAGCCAGATCTTGGGTGACCCTTATTGTGGCACCTTGGTATTTAAATTGTTTTTTTTTTCTAGCTGCTTGCAGGATTTTCTCCTTTGTGTGGTAATTCTGCAGCTTAGCCACAATATTCCGTGGTGTTCTTTTTTTAGGGTCTATTTCAGAAGGAGTTCGATGAATTCTTTCCACATCTACTTTCCCTTCTGTTTCTATTATCTCTGGACAGTTCTCTTTGATAATTTCCTGTAAAATAGAATCTAGGCTCTTTTTTTGGTCATAGTTTTCTGGAAGTCCAATAATCCGCAGATTATCTCTCCTAGATCTATTTTCCAGGTCTATAGATTTTCCCAGTAAGTATTTGACGTTGTTCTCCAGCTTCTCATTTTTTTTGTTTTGTTTGACTGATTCTTGGGTTCTCTGTGAATCATTCATTTCTATTTGTTCCATCCTGACTTTTAAGGAGTTATTTTCTTCTTTCACAGTTTTTAGTTCTTTTTGTAAATGCCCAATTTCATTTTTAAATGAATTATTTTGCTCTATTGAATTTTTTTCCATTTCCCTAATTTTTTTTTTTTGAGAATTATTTTCTTTTTCCAATTCAGAAATTCTATTTTCTTGAGACTTTTTTATCTTTTCCAATTCAGAAATCCTACTTTCCTGTGTTTTTTTAACCTTTTCTAATTCACTAATTTTGTTTCCCTGCATCTCCTGTGAATTCTTTATTTTTTCCAACTCCAATTTCAGGACGTTGTTATTCTCTATCATAACTTCCCTTTCCTTGCCCCATTTTTCTTCGATCTCCCTCAATTTCTTAAGAGCTTCTTCTAGGAGAGAGTTATGTGATGGGGGGCAGGAATCGTTCCCCTTTAGGTTGTTATCTGCTGATTCTCTGCTGTTAACTTCCTCGGGGTTGGATACCCGCTCTTTCTCTGTATAGAAGGAATCTATAGTTTTTCTAGCTTTTTTGCTCATACTTAAAAAATGTTTTGGGGTCTGTCCCTGGGGTAGGAAATTATTTACTTCTTTACCAGCTTCCTCCCAGACCGGATGGATGCAGCGGCCCCTGCGCCCGCGCTAAGAGAGAGCTCTGGGAGAGAGTTCCCCACCCCCTCCCTGGAAGCGCCTCAGAGGTGATTAGCACTGCTGTGCTTCGAGGGCGTAGAATAGTGAAGACAGCAAGAAGCTCAGCCTATGTGTCCGGGTGGGGAGTGGACGTCTGCAGCCGGTGACGTGAGAAGCCCCTGCGCTCAAACTGGAAGTGTCTTCCAGAAACTGTGGTCCCTAGTTCAAAGGTTCCGCTTCTCTGGGACTTCCTGGAGCTGAGTTCCACTCCCTCCAGCTAAGCTAGGCAGTGTGTGTTGCCTTGGGCCGTATCCACCCACTTGTCAGTCTCTTAACTATTCTCAGGAGGTAGCCGAGGCCACACCCCCTGGTGCCTGAGTCACCCCCAGGGTCCGGGGAAAATCTAATCTGAGTTTTAAAATATTTTGGCTTTCTCTTCTGAACTGCTAAATAATTAGCAGAGAAGAGCTAACAGCCTGTGCCAGATTCCTTTACCTCAGTGGCTTCTCTGATCCCAGAGCCCTTCCCAGCGCAATGGGCGCAGTGTGCCCCTACCCCACCGTCTGTGCTGGTCTTTCTTATTCCTCCCCTGAGAACTGACCTTTCCTGTTGAAACTCCAGATTCTCTTCAGCTGGTAAGTCGTGCTTCCAGTCCTTGTGGTATCTATCAGTCCTGAGCTAATTTTGAGACTTAATTTATCTAATTGGTTGTGAGGGAGTGAGGACGTTCACTGAGTCGTGTGTTTCCTCTCCGCCATCTTGGCTCCGCCCCGATTCTTTCTCTTGATATAAATATGCCTTGCCTCGTATTTCATATATTTGCTTATATTAACAAGCAACAAGACTGTATAAGTACTCAGTAACTTTTTCAATAAGGATAATTCAGATGGTTAATTGATGATGTAACATATATTAAACTAAAAATACATTTGATAGAAGACCCACTAAAGTCTTATCAATTTATCATAGTAACATGAGTGATTCTAGGTTTTTGAAAATTGTCATTAAAGCATTAGTTTTGACAAATCTCTTAAATCTCAAGAATTCTCCAATTTTGAGCATAGAGCCAGATTGTCTATCAGGATTAGACTCAAATTGTAGAGTTTCATCACCAGATGGTTGACTACCAAATTATTTTTGTTAATTTTTAATAGAAAATCATGAATTTTATCTACTATGTTTGGGAGAAAAAAAAATACCAAACAATGAAATCAGAAATATTTTGAAATATTTAAGCAAATAGAAAAGTGTACATTGCATTGTATAGTGTACATATCTTTTTATTATGTTTTTTAAAGTTTTTAACATGCATTGTTTTATGATTCATGTTGGGAGAGAAAAATCAGAGCAAAAAAGAAAATCCATGGGAGATTAAAAAGAAAAAAAAACAAAACAGAAAAAAAGAAGTGTACACAGCATGTGTTGATTTACATTCAGTCTCCTTAATTCTTTTTCTAGATTCAGATATCATTTTCTGTCCAAAGTCTAGTAAGATTGCTTTGAATCACTGAACCAGTGAGAAGACTAGAATCTTTCATAATTGATCATGGCACATTATTGCTGTTATTGTGTACAATGTATTCCTGGTTCTGCTTGCTTCTCTCAGCATCAGTTCAAATAAATCTTTTCAGGCCTTTCTAAAATCAACTTAATCATTTTTATAGAACAATAATATTCCATTATCTTCATATGCCACTTTTTGTTCAGCCATTTCCCCATTGATGGGCATCTATTCATTTTCCAAATCTTTGTTACCAAAAAGGGATAATGTAAACATTTCTGTATATATGGGTCCTTTTCCTTCCTAAGTGATTTTCTTGGGATACAGACACAGTAATAGCAATACTGGGTCAAAGAATATGCACAGTTTTATAGCTGTTTGGGTATACTTCAAGATTGATTTTTAGAATGGTTAGGCCATTTCACAATTCCACCAACAATGCAGTAGTGCTCCAGTTTTCTCACATCCCCTCCAACATTTACCATTATCTTTTCCTTTCATCATAGACAATCTGAGAGGTATGAGGTTGCATTTCAGAGGTGTTTTAATTTGCATTTCTCTAATCAATAGTGATTTAGAGCATTTTTTTCTCTGATTATAGATGGTTTTAATTTCATAATCTGAAAATTGTTTATTCATATTTTGACCATTTATTAATTGAGGATACAGCAGATATTTCATTACAGTGACACTGAGGAGAGAATATAAAAAGGAAAAACTTTCAGGCTAAAAATGAAAAAAAAATTTGGATTTGCAAATCTGACTGAAAAAAATAGAAGAAAAGGAAGTCATTCCAAATTCCAAACTCAGTTACAGAAAGCAACAAGCAGTTGCCCAGAAATAATTCCACAGGGACAAATAAACTACCACATGTTCTCTTTAATATGTGTGCCCTAAACTTTACACTGCTGTTAATATCTCCAAGAGTACCTTCTCCTTTCATTACAAACAATTTTTAATAATTTTTGTTCTATCCTCTTCCACAATTCCATTTGTACTTTCATAAGCCCAGATGGTCACTTTCCCTGTTGATGCTTTTCATATTATGCTTCTTTGAAGAGATGTTAGTAGTAGACTCTGCTTAATAATCATAACTCACATTTGTATCATACTTTACATTTATATTCTTCCTACACTCAGGAACAGCTTTATTCTAAATATTCATTGCATTACAGGAAGGATTCCAATGGGGGATGCAGTTATGATTGATTTTACATATCACTTAGAAAATTGATATTCTATGGCATAACCATTTTGTAAAAGTTGAAATCAGAAAAAAAAAATGTTTAGATATACCCCAAGTCTCCAAAACTCAAGTTCTTTATTAAAAAAGTTATTCAGTTTTTAGAAAAAAAAAAAGGGGGCTGCAGCTTAATTGTTAGTTGATATGTAAATGGAATAGGTTACCATTTTCATGAGGGAGTAAGAAAACTTTAATGGGGGCAGAGCTAGGTGGTGAAGTAAGTAGAACATCAGCGCTAGAATTAGGAAGACCTGAGTTCAGATCCACCCTCAGACATTTAACTTTTCCTAATTTTGTGATCCAGGGTAAGTCACTTAACCCCAATTGCCTCAAAAAAGAAAATTATGGGGGGGGGTGGAGTCAAGATAGCGGAGAAGATGCACACGATTTTGTAAGCTCCCTTCTTCCCTCAATACCAATTAGTTAAATCAGCCTCAAAAATAATGCTGGACTGATAGAAAACACAAGGACTAGAAACACAACTTACCAGCTGAAGAGAATTTGGAGTTTCAACAGAAAAGGTCAGTTCCGAGGGAAGGAAGAAAAAAGGCCAGCACAGACAGGGTTAGGTGCTAGCACACTGTGCCAATTGGGCTGGGGAGAACTCTGGGATCAGAGAAGCCACTGAGATAGAAGAATCTGGCACAAGCTGTTAGCTCTTCTCTGCTTATAAAATAGCATTTCAGAAGAGAAATAAAGCCACTTTAAAATATAAAGCCAGATACTAGAATGACGCCAATCTGGAAGTGACCTAAAAGATCTTGGCAAGGCTGTGCAGCCACTTTCTGCTACCCGGGGCTTCACCTTGGGTTGGTTAAGAGCTTGAACAGCAGGGACACAGCCCAAGGCAACATCTAATTCACATAGTGCCAGGCTTGGCTGGAGGCTGTGGAACTCAGCCACAGAAGTACCAGAGAAGCAGGACCTTTGAAATAGGGACCACAGTTTCTGGGCAGACACTTCCACTTTGAGCACAGGGGCTCTTCACATCAGCTGCTGAGATCCATGCCCCACGGGACTCATTGGCTGGGATTTGTGTCGCCTTTACTGTTCAGTCTTAAACTTCAGGGAAGTCTTTAGGACAAACAGCAGGGTCCTTCACTGGGCAACCCTCACAGTGCGTGCAGTCATAATAATCACCTCTGAGGCACTTCCAGGGAGGGGGAAGGGAACACTCTCCCAGAGCTATCTCTTAGCTCAGACACAGGGGGCACTGCATCCATCCAGTCTGGGAGGAAACTGGTAAAAATAAATAAATAAATAAACAAACAAACAAACAAACAAACAAATAAATAAATGAATGAATAAATAAATAAATAAATAGATAGATAGATAGATAGATAAATAAATAAATAAATTTCTTACCCTAAGAGCAGACCCCAAAAGATTTTTTAACCATGAATAAAAAGCTAAAGAAAACCACTGATACCTTCTACAAGAGAAAGAGTGGGTATCCAACCCCCGAGGAAGTTAATAGCAGAGAGTCAGCAGATAACAGCGTAAAGGGGAACGATACCTGCTCCCATCACTTAACTCTCTCCTAGGAGAGACAATTAAAAAGTTAAGACAGTTTGAAGAAAAATGGGGAAAGGAAAGAGAAGCTATAATAGAGAATAACAATGGTCTGAAATTTGAGTTGGAAAAAATAAAGAATTCACAGGAGATGCAGGGAAACAAAATATGTGAATTAGAAAGAGAGTTTCAAGAAGAAATAGACAGTAACACTATAATAGTGGGAGATCTCAACCTTGCACTCTCAGATTTAGACAAATCAAACCACAAAACAAATAAGAAAGAAATTTTAAAAGTAAATGGAACATTAGAAAAACTAGGTATGATAGAACTTTGGAGAAAACTGAATGGCAATAGAAAGGAATATACTTTCTTCTCAGCAGTTCATGGATCCTATACAAAAATAGACCTCATATTAGGGCATAAAGATCTCAAAATTAAATGCAGGAAGGCAGAAATAATAAATGCCTTCTCAAATCACAATGCAATAAAAGCTACATTCAGTAAGAAGTTAGGAGTAAATACACCAAAAAGTAATTGGAAACTGAATAATCTCATCTTAAAGAATGACTGGGTGAAACAGCAAATTATAGAAACAATTAATAATTTCACCCAAGATAATAAAAATGATGAGACATCATACCAACATCTGTGGGATGCAGCTAAAGTGGCAATAAGGGAAAAGTTTATATCTTTAGAGGCTTATTTGAACAAAATAGAGAAAGAGAAGATTAATGAATTAGGCCTGCAACTTAAAACACTAGAAAAAGACCAAATTAAAACCCCCCAACCAAAAATCAAACTTGAAATGCAAAAATTAAAAGGAGAAATCAGTAATATTGAAAGTTAAAAAAAAATTGAATTAGTAAATAAAACCAAGAGTTCATTTTATGAAAAAGCCAATAAAATAGATAAACCTTTGGTAAATCTGATCAGAAAAAGGAAAGAGGAAAATCAAATGTTTAGTCTTACAAATGAAAAGGAGGATCTTTCCACCAATGAAGAGGAAATTATAGAAATAAAAAGGAGTTACGTTGCCCAACTTTATGCCAATAAATTTGATAACTTAAGTGAAACAGATGACTGTCTCCAAAAATATAGACTGCCACAAACATTTTGTCACATACAGGTCTCTTTCCCTTTTTTAGTATTTCCTTGGGATATAAGCCCAGTAGTAGTATGGCTGGGTCAAAGGGTATGCACATTTTGATAACTTTTTGGGCATAATTCCAGATTGCTCTCCAGAATGGCTGTATTCTTTCACAATTACACCAACAATGCATCATTGTACCTGTTTTCACATAGCCCCTCCAACATTCATCATTATTTGTTCCTGTCATCTTAGCCAATCTGACAGTTGTGTAATGATATTTCAGAGTTGTCTTAATTTGGATTTCTCTGATGAATAGTGATTTGGAACACTCTTTCATGTGAGTGGAAATAGTTTTAATTTAATCATCTGAAAATTGTCTTTTCATATCCTCTGACCAATTATCAATTGGAGAATGGCTTGATTTCTTATAAATTAAAGTCAATTTTCTGTATATTTAGGAGATGAGGCCTTTATCAGAACCTCTAACTGTAAAAATGTTTTCCCAATTTGTTATTTCCCTTCTAATCTTGTTTACATTAGTTTTGTTTGTGCAGAAACTTTTTAATTTAGTATAATCAAAATTTTCTATTTTGTGATCAATAATCGTCTCTAGTTCTCCCTTGGACACAAACTCCTTCCTCCTCCACAAGTCCAAAAGGTAAACCATCCCATGTTCCTCTAAATTATTTATGATTTCGTTCTTTATGCCTAAATCTTGGACGCATTTTGATCTTATCTTAGTATGTGGTGTTAAATGTGGGTCCAAGCCTAGTTTCTGCCATACTAATTTCCAGTTTTCCCAGCAGTTTTTGTCAAATAATGAATTTTTATCTGGAAATTTGGGATCTTTGGGTTTGCAAAAACACTAGATTGCTATTTTTATTCACTATCTTGCCCTGTGAACCTAACCTATTCCACTGATCAACTAGTCTATTTCTTGGCGAATACCAAATGACTTTGATGACTGTTCTTTATAATATAGTTCTAGATCAGGTACAACTAGACCACCTTCATTTAATTTTTTTCATTACTTCCCTGGAAATTCTTGACCTTTGGTTGTTCCATAAGAATTCTGTTGTTAATTTTTTCTAGGTCATTAAAATAGGTTCTTGGTAGTCTGATTGCTGTAGCACTAAATAAATAGATTAACATAGGGAGTATTGTCATCTTAATTATATTTGCTTGACCTATCAAAGAGCACTGAATGGCTTTCCAATTATTTAAATCTGACTTTATTTTTGTGGCAAGTGTTTCGTAATTGTGCGCATATAATTCCTGACTTTCCTTTGGTAGATATATTCCCAAATATTTTATACTATCAACCATTATTTTGAATGGAATTTCTCTTTGTATCTCTTGCTATTGGATTGTGTTGGTAATGTATGAAAATGCTGAGGATTTATGTGGATTCATTTTGTATCCTGCAACTTTGCTAAAATTCTGAATTATTTCTAAAAGCTTTTTAGCAGAGTCTTTGGGATTCTCTAAGTAAACCATCATGTCATCTGCAAAGAGTGATAATTTGATTTCCTCATTTCCTACTCTAATTCCTTGAATCTCTTTCTCGGCTCTTATTGCCGAGGCTAGAGTTTCTAGTACTATATTGAATAGTAATGGTGATAGTGGGCAACCTTGTTTCATTCCTGATCTTACAGGGAAAGGTTCTAGTTTATCACCATTACATATGATGTTTACTGACAGTTTTAGATATATGCTCCTTATTATTTTAAGGAATAGTCCATTTATTCCTATAGTCTCAAACGTTTTTAGTAGGAAGGGATGTTGGATTTTATCAAATGCTTTTTCTGCATCTATTGAGATGATCATATGGTTTTTATTAATCTGATTATTAATATGGTCAATTATACTAATAGTTTTCCTAATATTAAACCAACCCTGCATTCCTGGTATAAATCCCACTTGGTCATAGTGTATTATCCTGGGGATGATTTTCTGAAGTCTATTTGCTAATATCTTATTTAAGATTTTAGCATCAATATTCATTAATAAAATTGATCTATAGTTTTATTTCTCAGTTTTCGATCTACCTGGTTTAGGTATCAGTACCATGTCTGTGTCATAAAAGTAATTTGGTAGGACTCCTTCAATCCCTATTTTTTCAAATAGTTTACATAGCATTGGAGTTAGTTGTTCTTTAAATGTTTGGTGGAATTCAGATGTAAATCCATCTGGTCCTGGGGATTTTTTCTTAGGAAGTTGTTTAATAGCTTGTTCTATTTCTTTTTCTGAGATGGGACTATTTAGAATACTTACTTCTTCCCCTGTTAATCTGGGCAAGCTATATTTTTGAAGGTATTCTTCCATTTCATTTAAGTTATCGAATTGATTGGCATGAAGTTGAGCAAAGTAGCTCCTAACTATTGTTCTAATTTCCTCTTCATTAGTGGTGAGTTCACCCTTTTCATTTTCAAGACTAACAATTTGCTTTTTCTCTTTCCTTTTTTAAATCTGGTTTACTAAGGGTTTGTCTATTTTTTTGGTTTTCTCATAGAACCAACTCTTAGTTTTATTAATTAATTCAATAGTTTTTTTACTTTCAATTTTATTAATCTCACCTTTTATTTTTTGAATTTCAAGTTTTGTGTTTGTCTGGGGGGTTTAATTTGTTCCTTTTCTAGCAATTTTAGTTGTAAGCCCAATTTGTTGGCCCTCTCTTTCTCTATTTTATGCAAGTAGGCTTGTAGAGTTATAAAACTTCCCCTTATTATGGCTTTGGCTGTATCCCACACATTTTGGTATGATGTCTCATTATTGTCATTTTCTTGGGTGAAGTTATTAATTATGTCTATGATTTGCTGTTTTACCCAATCATTCTTTAGTATAAGATTATTTAGTTTCCAATTATTTTTTGCTCTATTTTCCCCTGGCTTTTTATTAAATGTAATTTTGATTGCATTGTGGTCTGAAAATGATGCATTTACTATTTCTCCCTTACTGCATTTGATTTTGAGCTTTTTATGTCCTAGTATAGTATATGATCATTTTTTATATTGGTTCCATGAACTTCTGAGAAGAAAGTGTACTCCTTTTTGTCTCCATTTAGCTTTCGCCAAAGATCTAACATATCAAACTTTTCTAGTATTCTATTTATCTCTTTGACTTCTTTCTTATTTATTTTGTGGTTTGATTTATCTAATTCTGAGAGTGCAAGGTTGAGATCTCCCACTATTATAGTTTTGCTTTCTATTTCTTCTTGCAGCTCTCTTAATTTCTCTTTTAAGAATTTAGATGCTACACCACTTGGTGCATATATGTTTAATATTGATACTGCTTCATTATTGATGCTACCCTTTAGCAGGATATAATGCCCTTCCTTACCTCTTTTAATTAGATCAAATTTTGTTTTTGCTTGATCTGAGATGAGGATGGCTACTCCTGCTTTTTTGGCTTTGCCTGAAGCATAGTAGATTTCTGCTCCACCTTTTTACTTTTAGTTTGAATGTATCACCCTGTTTCAGGTGTGCTTCCTGTAAACATCATATAGTAGGATTCTGACTTTTAATCCAGTCTGCTCACTGCTTCCTCTTTATATGGGAGTTTACCCCATTCACATTTATGTTTAGAATGACTAATTATATATGGCTTGCTATCCTATTAACCCCCTGCTTATGCTTTTCCCCTTTCCTTCCCTCTTACCCACCTACCCAGTATTAAACTTGTGAACACCACTTGCTTTTCACAGCCCTCCCTTTTAAGTATCCCTCCCCCACCTTAAAGTTCCTCCCCTTATTTTACCCCTTTTCCTCACAATTTCTGCATTCCCTTCCCCTTAGCTTACTCCTTCCTTCTCACTTTTCAATGAAGTGGAAGAAGTTTCACCATAAATCAAATATGTCTATTGATATACACTATGTTCATCTTACTCCTTTTTTTCTCTCAAATATAATAGGTTATCTTTGCCTCTTTATGTGATGTAGTACCATCACTTTACACTTTTTTATGATATAATTTCCTTTCCAACTCTAGTTTCTAGGACAAATTATACATATGTTGTTTACATATTTTTGTGACAGAAGTATAGTTCTCAAGATTTCTGTAAAAAGAAATCTCTTGAGTTCTGTATTTGAAAATCAAACATTTTATGTAGGTCTTGTTTTTTCATCAAGAATAGATGGAATTCATTTCTTTTCGTTAAATGTCCATCTTCTTCCCTGGAAAATGATGCTCCTTTTTGCTGGGTAAGTTATTCTTGGCTGCATACCAAGTTCCTTAGCCTTTTGTAATATCATGTTCCAGGCCCTTCGTTCTTTTAATGTGGACAATGCTAGATCCTGCATTATCCTTATTATGGCTCCTCCATATCTGAATTGCTTTTTTCTAGCAACTTCCAGTATTCTTTCCTTTGTCTGATGGTTCTTGAATTTGGCCACTATATTTCTTGGCGTTTTGATTTTGGCGTCCCTTTCGATAGGTGATCGATGAATTTTTTCAATGTCTATTTTGCCCTCTATTTCCAAAACGTCTGGGCAGTTCTCTTTGATAATTTCCTTGAAAATAGTGTCCAACCTCTTTGTTTCCTCACATTTTCAAGGAGTCCAATTATTCTCAAATTGTCTCTCCTGGATCTGTTTTCCAGGTCTGTTGTCTTTCTAATAAGGTACTTGACATTCTTTTCAATTGTTTCATTTCTCTGGTTTTGCTTGACTACTTCTTGGTTTCTTCTTGAGTTATTCATTTCTACTTGTTCGAGTCTAATTTTCAATGATGTATTTTCTTCACTCACTTTTTTATATCTTTTTGTAATTGTCCAATTGTGTTTTTAAGTGAGTTTTTTTTCTTCTATGGAATTTTTTCCCATTTTATCCATTTTATTTTTAAGAGCGCTGTTTTCTTTTTCCAGCTCACTAATCCTGTTTACTTTGTAGTTGTTTACCTTTTACAATTCACTAATTTTGTTTCCCAATGATTTGTTTTCTTTATCCACTCTGTCTTTAAATGTGTGGAATGACTTCTCTAGGCTCTCTTGCCAAGCTTCCCATTTCTCTTCTAGCACTCTTGTGAGAGCCTTTTTGATTTCCTCTATGAGATTCTTTTGTATTGAGGAGCAGATCATATCCCCCTTAAGAGATTCCTCTGGGGAAAGTCTGCTTTTAGTGTCCTCAGTATTTGAAGTCTGCTCTCTCTCTCCATACAGAAGCTGTCAATGGTTAGAGCCCTTTTGAATTGTTTGTTCATTTTGTCAGAGCAAATTGAAGAAAACAAATTGACAAGAAAAATAATTGGTCTGTTTTTTGGGGGATGGGGCTGGATGGTGTTAATGGGCTTCCTCTACAGACTGGGGGGAGGGCAGCAGTGAGGCACTAACAGGACAGCAATGGTTGCACTGAGTCTGCGCTCTGAGGCTCTGAAAATGGGCTGAGTCACTCCAGGTGGGGGTTGGTGGTGGCTGGGTTCAGAGAGATGCTAGCTTTCCGGTGTTTTATTCTTCACCTCTGGTGTTTACACCCTCTCTGCTGTTCCTGGCTTGCTGCCAAGTTGGGATATCTACACTGGGGTAAAAGACTTCTGGCCAAGATGGCAGCGTGGAGGCAGACAGCTGCTTGAGCTCAGTGTTTTCTCTCAGGACTTACTTCATGACAAGCCTCAGAGTTAATGCTTGACCAGAAAAGAAACCCACAAATAATCACCAAGAGAATACATCCTTGAAATTCGCCAGAGAAGGTCTGTATTTGCTTGGGGGAGGGTCCAACAGACTGGGCACAGACTGAGGGCAGGCAAGCCAGAGTGAGACAGACAGCTCATACAGCTCAAACCAGAGGGGGGAGGGGTACGATCTCTGCCTTTTCTGAATATTTATTCTATTCCTCTCCTCTCCACTGAATTTGGAATCAGAAGACATGAGTTCAAATCAGAAAAGTACAATAATATTTAGCTCTTTGTAAAATAATTAATGCAAACTAGATGAACACGTATATCTTTCTATTCTAAGTTTATAAATCTACTTATGTAGAATTGAATTGAATTGGAATGGATCATGAGACTTTCCAAAAAAACAAAAAAACAAAAACAAAAAAAAAAAAAAAAAAACACTTTTTTAAATATATTTTTTCAAGACTTTCCGAACCCTCTGTAAGATGATTCTCATTTATTTCTCTAAAGTATATTGTATGATTTATAGTCATAAACTTTGAACAAATTCTCTAATTGAACATACTTTTTATAACTGAGGAAACAATTACCAAGAAAGTACATGATCATTTAAGAATTATCAAAAGTAATAATAAAATTGTGTTTAAACAATTATCCTTTAATACAAATTTGAACTGATTTATTTTGTTAATTAAAACTTCTCCCTTTCATATTCTTGATTCTCTATTTCAAACAATCCATTTCTATTTCTCAAACTAGCTTTTGTTTCTCTGTCTTAGGATCTGAGAAAAAAAAATTTCCTCTTCAAGTATGCTTTCATTTTATCTTTTCCTCTTACAATCTCTAGTTTCTTTCAATATTTAGTTACACTAGGGAAGGATCGGGAGAAGACAGTGGAGTTGGTCAAAAAAAGTCCAAGCTCTCCAGATCCCCCCCCCCCAAACAAAACAAAATTATATCTCAGGATAAACATAGATCAATGAAAACATTAAGGCTTTGGCAGAACTGGGAACTTCCTAGGACAAACAGCTGATTAACTGATTTAAGATGTAAACACCTTCAGGCCAGCTCAGCTGAAAGCTAGTTGGGTTGGGAGGTAGCCTCAGTGGGAGCCACAGGAACTTTCACCTGTGGAAAAGCATGAGGAATCAGATATTTGAGTCTGGAAAGATTGAGGAAAGCTCTGCTCCTGAGAAACCCCGGGCGTAGCTTTGATTCTGAATTGTAACCTGGATGTAACCAGTTTACTCAGTGAGTGCAAAAGTGTGGGGCTTTTACAGGAGGGTAGAATTCTTGGTTTGAGTTCCAGGCCAGAGGTAGAACTGAAATGAAACCAGAAGCACCATCCCCCTAGGTCAGGACTCTTTTAAGAGACTGTAATATTAAATTAGTGAAGTTAAGTAAAGTTCTGGTAGCAGTTACCTGCAAGACCAATATGTATAACTCTTCTCTTACCACTACTTGATGACTACTGTACCATAGCTGCTGATGCTCCTTTTCTGTCATTTTCAAGTCCTACCTTACATATATTGATCCTGGATATTGTATGATTAGAAGTATCAGAAGATTGGTAGACTACTTGGAAGGCCAATTGTTGGTTGATTACCATGAAGTAGATTGAGGTGTCCTGACTCAAGTTTGTGAAGTGAAAGGACACTTCTAGAGCACTTTCCTTTTCCTTCCATGCTCTTTAGGATTTATTAGCAAAATGGCTTGCCATTGAATATGCCAAATAAAATAGTGTATTACTTTTAGAAAAAGCTGGCTGGTCTAATTTTTCAATAAATAACTTCAGTTTTAAGAAAGGGACTTGGAGTTTACATATTCACTCTTACAATTTTCTGTATCTTAAAATTACTTAAATCTTGAAACTACTATTCAACAAGTTCTTATTTACATACTAGATAAAAACGGCATTTTCATGACTAAAGTATAATAATAACAAGCAAAGAAAATACACTCAAAGAGTGTATAGGGCACTGAGGAATGCTGATGGTAAAATCAATGTGTGAATAGATAATACCTATGTAATGTCATTTCACTAGAAAGGAACATAAACATATGTGATTTACTGGATTATACATTTAAAGTTTATAGGTACATTAGCACTTGAAAAGAGATAACCTAAAAGAGCATGAAAGGGAATTTTGGACAGGTCACCTTCAAACTCCTTCATGGTAATTTACCAACAATCTCCCTTCCAGCCATTCTGCCAGCCCTCTGATACTTTTAATCAGACAGATCGGCCAGGATCAATAACCAAAATAGGATGATAAAAGAACAGGAAAGGGGTATCACCAATAATGGTAATCCTACCTTAAGCATAGTAGTTATCAAGCAGTACTGTGAGAAGGATTGTCCCTATTGGTCTTGCATGTGGCTGCTCCGAGAACTTGGCTTGTAATTTTTCTAAGCTCCATAAAGAGTCTTTAGGTTCCTATTTCTCAGCAACTATATAAGCTCTCACAGGACAGCTCTAGGATCAAGAATTTTACAGGTAATTTATAAGGAAAAGGGAGATCCTACTCAGGCTGGCATGTCCAATTGGATATTTTTCCATGAGTTGATATCAATTCATAATGTTCTTTCAGGTTTGGCATATAACAGCTTTGGTTTTCTTATCTTTTGATTGTTTGTGTTCTTCCTTTTCACCATAGTAACTTTATGTGGTCAGGAACTTTTTCTGTTGTTTGCTCATTTCCTCAGCTTGTTCTTTTTAAGTCCTTGTTAAAGTTGGGCTGTACTTGTAGGATGGAAGATGCATTGAAAACAAGCATTGGGAGTTATGTGTAGCTGTTTTCAGATATACATATATATATATATATATATATATATATATATATATATATATATATATATATATATATACAGAGAGAGAGAGAGAGAGAGAGAGAGAGGTCAAACAACCAGTATCTGAGGGCAAATTTTAAAAACAATTTGTATCTATTTATTCCTGGTTATACATGTATATTGCCTTTTTAAATACATATTTCTTTATGAATCATGTTGAAAGAGAAAAATCAGAGCATAAAACAACAGGAAAAAAAAGAGATGTGCACATAGCGTGTGCTGATTTACTTTTAATCTTCAGAGTTTTATTTTTGAATGCATTTGGCATTTTGTTAGGATTGCCTTTGATCTGAATCACTGAGAAGAACCAAGTCTTTCATAGTTGATCATCACGCAATCTTGCTGTTAATGTATACATTGTATTTCAGGTTGTGCTGGAACCTCATCATCAGAAAAGTAATTATGTCTGTTACACTCTTGTGCCTAGTAATCCTACTTCATTTTTTAAACCAAATTTACTTCATAAACCAAAACCTTACAAACACTAAAATAAACCAAAACCTTACAAACAATAAAATATTCACAACACTTTTAGAGAGAGCAAATATTGACCCAAGATGGTTATTCATAAATTGAGGAAAGGTCAAGAAAAATTCTGGAATATGAATAAAATGGAATTTATACAATAAAAATGATGAAGAAAAGGAATTCAGAGAGTCAAAGAAACACTTCTATGAACTGATCAATGGGAGTCAGCACTGAGTCAAGTGACCTTAGGTTTCTCTGATTCAGGTAGCTCTCCATCCTACTTCTAATCCTACTTCAATTTAGTCTAATCTAATCTAATGTGATTGGTTGGTGTGTGTGCAAAGGGTAGAGGGATTATTTCTATGTCCATTAGTATAAATACAGAAAGTCCAGACACTTCAAAGGAGATAGTCACAGAATCAATTTCTGAAGGGAGAGGAGAGAATTTTAATCTGTGAATAAGATGGCTTATATCTTGTATCTCATTATCAATGCAGGACTCCAATCATAAAGTAGTAAATAAACATTAATGCATTTTTCAACAAGCATATAAGGTATTAATAAGCCTTTAGTTAACTTCAGAAGAAAATAGGATTTTGACCACTGGATGAGAGGCAATTGATAGCAAAAAGGAAGAATCTGAACATGTTCTCTAGGTCTGTGCATTAAATAACTTGGATCCATTGGTGGAAGAATCTAAGTTTGAGAATATGTTGGTTCGGGAATCATAGAGACACATTTTTTTTTCACCCTTGCTATTGTTTGTCCTTCTTTCTCAAAGAAAATTATCTCATAAAATTTGATTTGAATGAGAGAAAGCTGTGCGAGGTCAGCAGCCTCACTTTCTTTTTCAGAACTTTCTGGTCTAGTGACACAAATCCAAATGATTAGAGATGTAAAAAGGATGTACAAAGTCTTAGCCTTTTAAAATTAAGGTTACATTAACAATTCTCAGTTTCACTGAGGCAATACCCAATCAGTGATTAAGGCTAGATAAGAAATAAGACAGAAAATGTTCTCTTATACCTAGTAAAAATAATCACTACCACAACAATAATATTAATATCAATCTGGGAGGGAAAGAGTTTCAGGGTTTCTGATCAAAATAGTAGGTTTTGCTCTTTACATTTATTCTGTGCCAATCAGGGCCAAACAAAGGGGCTTGACCTGGAATTTGTAGAGGCAAATACTTTCTTCCTTGCTATGAGCAGAGATCAATAGGAAGCAATGAATACTCTAGGGAGACAGACACTAGAAAGTTACAGTTAAAGTATGTTGCCTGAGGGAGAAAAGATTGTAACACTTTTGCTACAAAAGAATGATGCCTATGGATTCCAGAAATTACTTTCAAGTAGCAGGGATTATGAGTTAATGCTTTGCCACTCTTTTGCCTCACAATTTTTGTAGCCCACATTCCTTAACCCATTCTTCCCAGGTGCACAGTTCATTTGAGTCTAAGTGCAGATCAGAATTTAGAGGGAACATTTTATACCAGCTCTACTTGGTATACCAGCTTAGTAAATGTTATTTAAAGTTGCTGATGTTAATAAAGATGATAGAAATGGGATAGGGAGAAGGGGAATATTAGAAACCAGAAGGGCTGCCTATAGAACCCACTAAAATCCCAAACTATTACAGAAGATGTGTTAAGTACAACCGCATACACATTGTCATCCTACATACAATAAATATACATATAGAAAATTGGAATTTATATGAAGTTTAAATTATATGAAGAGAGATGGAGACAATAAACTCATATACTCACATAACATTAGGGCATATATTGTACTAAAACAAGCCATGTAATTTAAACTGCTTTTAAAGTTTTTCAATAACAGGGACTCAAAATCTTCAGTTACTATGGTACAATTTATTTAATGTAGCAGACACAAAATTGTTTCCTTTATATAATGTACACTTATCTTATGAAAATATAATGATGGATAGCAATAATGAAAGGTTCATAATAACCTAAAAAATACTCACCCAAGAAAACACATATTGGTTTGAACTAGTGTTACTTTTTCTTTAGAAAGCTGAGTTGAAATTGTCTACCTTGCTAAAGAAATAAATGTGGCAGTATCCACTTTGCTGGAAGTATTAGCTTTAAGAACAGCTCCAAAATAAGTCAATAATTCACTTCTCAGTAAACCTAACATCAAGACAGTGGTTGCCTATCATTAGATGGGGCAAAGTCTTATAAAATCATTCCCCAATTTAGCCTGATTCACCGATGTTGACACAGCTAACAGATGAATGCCTAAAATATGATTAACTGTGTTCATAATAAATTTATATGTGGTGAATGTTTGTTCATTTATTAAATATTTATATTGTAATTGGTATTTTGGGAAGTAATTTTAAGATTTTTAATCAAGAAAGCATCTCCCACGCATCCAAATGACAAAAAAAGGATAAATTAAATATGGAAAGATCTTCATGCTCACTTTTCTGAGGATATATTCTGTGTTCCATATAATGTGCAAGTCTATTGTAAGAAGATTCTTCACTTTTTTTTAAAAATACAACTTTGATATAAAAATAACACATTTGTATTTTAATTCACCAATTCCAGCCTGAGCATCATAAGATCATAGATATAGAAAAGTCATCTTTTTATATCCATATATACATGTATATGTATATATAATATGTTTAGATTTTTGAAGTAATTGAGGCAAAAAGATTATGTGATTTTCACAACATTTCTTATTATAAATTTATGTCAGAAGATGAATTCCAGAATATCCTTCTATGTGAAATTAATGATTTAGAGAAAAATAAAAATTGTTCATGATTTGTTAATAATGCATACTGTAATTACAGAAGAAAATTAACATATAAATCAACAGAAAAGTTACAAACTAATCAAAAAGAGCATGAAATATGTTTATAGTATTGACATCATCACACTAGTAGTTTTTCATTGAAATTTTTATTGTTATTATTATTTTCATTAGTAATCTTTGTGGCAGTTATTTGTTATTTCCAATGTTTTACAGAATGAAAGTTTTTTTTTTCTTCCCAGTTCTTTTAAAGCAGGAAAGAATAATGGTCCTAAAATTTAGTTGAAAGAGGTTTTTCAGAGGTAAGGAAACTTTCTTTACAATGAAGGCCACCAATATCTTGGGAATTTATGGTCTTGGAAGATAAAGTAGAGTAGAGCTATCAAACAATGTACACTGGCCCCAAGCATACTGCATAACTCCTGAATGGTTCCTGAATCAGATTAAAATGTATTTGGGAACTCTTTAACAAAATAAATAAAAATCTAATATAGGCAATATTCACATGTAGTTTTCAAAGTCAATGTCCACAAAGGGATCAATTTCTGTTTCAGTATGATATCATGTTTAAATATATTTTCTAGAGACACTGAAAAATGTTTGCAATAAAAATTGAACCAAATTCTTCCTAGATGGGAGGTTCCCCCCCCCCTTTTTTTTTTTTTTTTTTTATAAAACTGCAGAATGCAAAAAACATTTTCAGGTGTATGCTTCCCCTCTTGACCACAATAACTCCATTTATTGGGAACCTATTTAATAGGAGTTACAAAGATGAGTGGACTGGGTTCACAAATATTCACAAAATATTTACTGGGGGAGGAGGAAAATAATGTTTATATTGAGGGAAAATTAAGGGAATAAGGCAAGGAAACATTTATAACAGAAGAGAGAATAAATTATATGGAAAGGTATGAAAAATGTTCTTGTGACAGGATTCAGAGGAAAAAGATTAAGTCCTGTTGAGGAATTTGGGAAGACTCTTTGAAAAGGGTAGCATTTGGGTTGTGATTTGTACCATATTTAAAATGTATATGGTGGGATTTTTAGGAGAAAGGGAAACCATCCCAAGTGGAAAAATGAGAATGAAGTCATTTTCAGAAAATGAGTTGGAGAACTTCTTTGGTTTGAGTTTAGGTTAGGTGTAGAGATATAATTAAGCAGAATGATAACAACCTAACGTAATTAGAATTTGACTTCAATGCAGTTATATGATTTTTGTTATTTTTCTCTCAAATTTGAGCCTCTGCCTTCCTCTTCCCACATTCTGAAAAATAAACATTCTTCCATCCTTTATTTTCTATCCATATTTTTCTCCCTCTTTACTATCTCTCTGTATATTTTTATCAATTCTTATTTCATCAGTTTTTTGTAGTCAAGCCTCAAACTTAAATATGCAATTGAAATTTATTCTAAATTAATAAATCCTGTATTTCTCACTGTATTCTAAACATATGGAGTTGAATATCCTCCTTAAACTTCAATTTCAACATGCCCAAAAACTAAATTATTTTCATTATTACATTTATTTTAACATTTAATGTCATTAACATTATCTGAGGCACACTTACTGAGAAGAAACAAATTTAAAAAAAAAAAAAGTAATATAAAACTTTAGAACCAAGAAGTACATTAGAAATCATGATGTCAAAGTTTTGTTTTGTTTTGTTTTTTTCCTTCTCCCTGCACTTCATGAACATTTGCTTTTACCACAAATACAAGGTATTTAGATTGATGGGAGGGGGATAAAGATGAAGGGAAAAGATAGGAGAGAAGATAAGGGAGGGAGAAGATTAAGTAATAACAAAGAAAGAAAAGGAATAGAACTCTAATAGAAGATTTAGCTATAAGAGATATTCACAAACAGAACAAGGATCAAGAGTAGAATTTTTTAGATAAAAAATAAAACTAGTTATCATTGATCTCAAAGTCAAATTTAAAGATTCAATCAAGAAAGAATTCTATATGATACCTTAGCCATATTAATATTATTTTAGATGCATATTTATATATGTGTAAATGAGAATGTACATGTGTATATGTATGCATATATATGTGAGCATGCATGAATAAACATATGTGTATACATATATGTATGTATTATAAACTTGTGTGTATGTATGCATGGATATGTGGGTGTATGTGTATGCATACATATGTATACATGCATATGCATATATACAAATGGATATATATAAACATATAGGCACACACAAAGCATGTATATCCATGTTAATTGTAGTTTGGGGGAAATAGAAGGAAAGAAAGAGAAAAAAATAAATGAAGTAACAAGTGGGAAGCAGAGAACAAGAGAATAACCTACAAGAGAGTAAAAAAAGATGGACAGTTAAATACATATCTTTGTAAAAATTTAAATAGGGAATTTTTCCAAACAAATACCTCTGATAAAATTTTATATTCAAGATATATGGGGAACTATTACAAACATATAAGATGAACATATATAGATGAACACTAAATTGACAAAACTGTTCTCTAAAAAAAGAGTTGTGAAGTAGTAACAACTTTATGAAGGTTTTCTCCAAAACTGAGAACATGAGTTGCACAATAGGTATGAGTTTTACCTCATTTCTAGAACATTGGAATTTTTTAAAGGATGAAAGCCATTGTTGCTGGACACACTGCATAATGATGGGGAAATCAATAGATTCAGTATGGTCATGAATTCTTGAAAAATTAGAAAGCAGCAGAGAAAATTGGGTCAGCTTGGAAAGTTATGTGTCTTATTTATTACGTAGTTTTCCAAAATAAATAAATTAGCAGTGTGAAATGGATATGTAATAGTTTCATAAAAATTATCTTTTTGTTTTTGCTGTGCACATGGGAATGTTTTCTTATTTTGTATTTAAGTTCATAGTGAATGAAATATTTAAAAATAATTCAAAACAAAGAAAATAATATTTGAACTAAGTTAAAAATCCTTTAAACAAAGTTGATAAAGGAAAACCTTCAGATTTTGGAGTGACATGAGGAAAAAAAAGAGAAGAGTGGCTTTAATAACAATGCATCAATAATAATCAGGACACGTGGACGAGAGTAAAGTATAAAGGGACTGGAAAGAGTAAAAGCAGCCAGATTGTAAAAACTTTAAATGCCAAACAGAGGATTTTATATTTGATCTGGAAAATAATTAGATGAAAATTTTTCATCATAGATCTTTCCAGAAAATGGAAAAAATGAAGTTTGGTTTTGGGGAAGCATAAATGTTTGGAAGTATTACAAGTTAGCTATTGTGAATAATTATAGAAAATAGAATGTCATCTGACAGCTATTTATTTTCCCTGTCATTTTACTAATTAAGTAGGTCATAATTAAAAAAAAAGAAAGAAAATTAAATGTCTAGATTTTCCTTTGATTTTCATGTCGTATCTTAGAAATGTTGCTCAATATTTTATAATAAAGATGAAGAGGATTATTCATCTATTTAGGTGAAGAATTAAGTAAAATCAGCTGATGATTTCAGGCTTATTCTCATGTTTCTCTGTACTTGAATAAGAAATGTGAATATATCATAATATAATCTTTGTGTTTATACATTAAGGAACTTGATTTTATCAGTTTACTGAAGTGTGATCAGACTCTAGATTATTAGTTCCCACTAATGAATCTATCTATGAAAGTTAAAATAAGACAGAACTTCATCTTTCACTAGGTGGTTTCTTGATACAAGAAATTATGGCAAGTTACATATCAGAGACACTATTTATACTCCTTTATCCCTACAGCAGTATCACCAGATAACATAGAAAAAGAAAACAGCACTATTCAAACCAGAAAATAATTACTTATTTTGGGATGAGAGGTCATCTTGATTATGTCAGTTCCTATTAAATCAATTAAAAAACAATTTTGACTATAAAAGAAGTATTTATGAATTTCAAAGGGTTTAAAAATTACTAAAAGGATACTTTAACCATTCACAGTTTATGACAATGTTCACATCAGGAATCGAGGAGATGTTAGACAATGAGTAAAGATAGCTTCAAGGCTTTATGGCAAGTCTAGAAGGAATATTAAACACTATGGATGAGAAACCCCTTTTCAGTAATAGAGAAATGTTAGTTTTCCTTTTGCCACACATCTTTCTATGTTTGGGTACCTTTTTCCATGATTCTATATGCATTAGCAAAAGAGAATGTCATAAGCTTTTTTGAGAGAAATGTGTTGCACCCATTATTCTTATTATGCCACTTTAGTAAACACTTTCTAAAAACTATAAATGAGGATGATAAATTAATCTCATTGTGGGAGTCATATTAATGGTAATCTAAGCTATAGTATTGGAACTTATATCCCTAACCCTTCAAAGTTACTCTCCTAAATCAGGAGGAGAAATGAAGCAGGCTTGCTATAGAAACATAATGATAGTAAATAAATAATGGGAGAGTGATCTCAATATACCGCAAAATTCCAAGTTTTTGAAGCATTAAAATAACTAAAATAACTATTCCATAATTAAGTAATCACATTCTGAGATAAGCCTTCTTTCTAAGGCTAAAAAAGAATCCTCAGTTACACACTCTAGAGCTACATAACTTTCAATTGATATTTAAGTGGAAAAAGTCTATTTAGAATTGGAAGCTCATCATTTCAGTATGAAAAGAACATCTAGATGTATTTTATATGGCTTATTGGATACCATAGCAACAGATTAAGAAAAATGTATTCTATTCATAATCGAAAATCATCTCCTTCATGCTGTGATCCATTTGGTGAAAGATAGAGGAGGATATTGTTTTATCATCTCATTGACTCTGCTAAAAAATACCACTAGATGTCAGATGACAATAACTTTACAAACATGAAAATAAATTAGGAGACCTCTCAAAACTCTTCACATTACTGTTCCACTATCTTGTCTCCATTTAAAGGAAAGAAAAAAAAAAGTTTTGTTTCAAAAAGTTAATGTATCAAAATTAAGATATGGGTAGTCTCTAGTGTTGGTGTCAGCCTATTATTCATTACAACAGGAATCATTTAAATGTTATCAATTATTCCTAGTTGCAAGAAAAATTCAATAAAAGTAGACTGAAACAAATTTATCAGAACATGATAACAGTTTACTAGTAGAACATTAATATATTGATATGTTGGGTTTATGATTGATTCAGTTTCTTAAAAAAGATGTTGAATGGAAAACAACCCATTGTTTAGGGAGATTGAGAGGTTAGTTGATTTGCTCAATTTGAGAAAGGAATTAAACCCACAACTCTATGTCCCTCCATTCACTATTCAATATTTTCTCTTCAAAAAAATTGGGGTATATTAAATATTACTGTCTTTTTGAAAATATCCCCATCAATTAATTTCCAATTAAAAAAAGCTTACTATATATTAAATAAAGACCTTTCTTTCTTATGACTACTCATCAGAAGCTTTTGAAGGAGGAATTTCATATTGGTATTGTCCTTTCTGGTCTATGAAATTAATTGCCATTTCTAGCTCTGTTACTTTCTTGTCCTATATTGAAGCAAATATATAAAAAAAGTCAACATTTGTAACAGAAAGAGAACTGATTATAGAGTTGACTAATCTAGATTTGAATTGTGATTTTGATAGAAATGATTCATTGTGTGGCTTTTACCTATTTATGTACTTTCTTGGGTCTCAATTTCTATGTAAAATTAAAGGATTGGATAAAATAGCTTTTAAAATCCCTTAGTGCTCAATATAGATGGTAAAAAAAAAAAAAAAAAAAAAAAAAAAAAAAAAAAAACTCTCTTAGCTGAAACAATCAATAGGATGATTTCAGAGAGGCCTGAAGAGAATGAGAAGAATGAAAAGAGAGGCCTTACATGAATGATGCTAAGTGAAATGAGCAGAACAGGGAGATCATTGTACAAGATTATAGGATAATCAATTCTGATGCATATGGCTCTTTTCAACAATGAGATGATTCATACCAGTTCCAATGATCTTATGATGAAGAGAGCCATCTATACACAGAGAGAGAATTATGAGAACTGAGTGTTGATGACATTTTCACTCTTTTTGTTGTTGTTTGCTTGCATTTTATGTTTTTTTTTTTTACTTTTTCCCTTTTTGATCTGATTTTTCTTTGCAAGATAATTGTATAAATATGTATGCATATATTTAACACATATTTTTGTCATGTTTGACATATACTTGATTACTTAGCATTTTAGGGGAGGGGTGGGGGGAAAATATTTCAGAATGCCTTAGTTCTGTAGATTTTCCAACATCAGCATCCCATTAGCTGGGAGAGTACGTATGTATTATCATCTCAATAGGATCACACTATTATGTGATTCAAAGATCACTGAAAAAACAAAGTATAAAAAGGACAGAACATCTCACCAATGATGTTTTTGTGTATTGGTAAATTAGAAAGGAATACAAGTTGTGAAGCCTTTAATTCATGACGTGATAATTAATTGAAAGAAATGGGAAAATTCATATTGAAGAAAAAGAAAATAGATTATGAAAGAAAAGAAAATAAATGTTGTCTCCCACCATTTAAAGTTTTCTTTTGTGTAAGAATGATTAAATTTTAATTTGAGTCTGAGTACAAAAGTAGGAAGAAATGATGCAGATATCAAAGAGGGAAATTTAGGCTATCTTTAAAGCATACATATCTTGATTATTAGAATGACTTTAACAACAGAGTGGGTTGGTTGATTTGAAAATAAGTAGTAACTCCTCTAATGGTCTCTAAATAAAATTATAGAGAAAATACTTATCAAGATGGACTAAATAGCTATGAAGGATCCTATGACTCCTGAAAGTTCTCATTCATAATAATACTTATTAAAAAAGAAAAAAAGTTGATGAATGCAGTAAAAAATAAATGAGGTATACTATCAGACAAGCAAAAATATGGCAGTCTTCATTAAACCTCATTGAAACAAAGTTAAAATCCTACATAATGTTTGGTAAATAACATCTATGGAAGGACATGGTCAAATGTAATATAGAATGTAAAGGAATTTGTTAGTTACCTTCTGCAATGTTAGAGTTATCCATGTTAATGAAATTAAAGTACAGAAGTGTTATATTAAGTTGTTAGAAAACAAAATCCTTCTTTCAAGGAATGATAAAGGGAACCCTTTTCTTCCCTTAATGATTCTGTTCTCAGTACTCATAATATTCATCTTTTGGTTGATCTTTCCTTACATATTATTTGTAATAACCTTACAAGGTCTTCAAGATTATAATTTTGTTTGAAGTAACCGTTGAAAGTTCTTCTACAAAGAGGAATTTTTTTGTCACATTATTTCTTTCTTTTTAATTTAATTAAAAAATTATTTACAAAAGACATGCATAGACAGCTTGAAATATTTACCCCTGCTCAGACCTGTTGAGGAGGAAGGAATTTGTGACCAAAGAAGAACTAGAGATCATTACTGATCACAAAATAGAACATTTAGATTATATTAGATTTAAAAGGTTTTGTACAAATGAAACTAAGGCAGACAAGATTAGAAGGAAAGCAATAAACTGGGAAAATATTTTTCCATTCAAAGGTTCTGATAAAGGCCTCATTTCCAAAATATATAGAAAATTGACTCAAATTTATGAGAAATCAAGACATTATCCAAATGATAAATGGTCAAAGGACATTAACAGACAATTTTCAGATGAAGAAATTGTAACTATTTCTAGTCATATAAAGAGGTGCTCCAAATCATTATTGATCAGAGAAATTCAAATTAAGACAACTATGAGATATCATTACATACCTTGCTGATTAGCTAAGATGACAGGAAAAAGGTAATGATGAATGTTGGAGGGGATGTGGGAAAACTGGGACACTAATACAATACTGGTGGAATTGTTAATGAATCCAATCATTCTGGAGAGCAGTTTGGAACTATGCTCAAAACATTATCAAACTGTACATATTCTTTGACCCTGTAGTGTTTCTCCTGTGCTTATATCCCAAAGAGATCTTAAAGAAGAGAAAGGGACCTCTATGTGCAAAAATGTTTGTGGCAGCCCTTTTTGTAGTGGCTAGAAACTGGAAACTTAATGGATGCCATCATTGGACAATGACTGAATAAATTATGGTATATTGGGGGTACTCAAACTACAGCCCATAGGCCAAATGCAGCCCTCTGAGGACTTCTATGAGGCCTGCTGGCTTATAGCAAAATCAGACCAGAAGTGATGTTCGACCTAAATTCGCCTTAGCAATACACACTTCCAGCACTGGGCAGAGGTGGCAGAGACAGAGTGTGAGGCGATACTCAGGAGAAGTGAGTTCCCAGGCTGGGGTGTATGGTGTGGAGAATGGAGAGAGATGCAGAAAAAGAACTGATGGCCCCGCGGACTTGTAAAGTAACGGAAGCCACCACAACAGACAGGTGCAAGGGATGTACAGTGCATGCTGCGCATGTCACGGCCACTGCAAGGGGAATATAACAGTTAGTACTACAAGTTAGTACTCTATAATTATCATTATGCCGTAATGACAATGTAACGGCTTCTTCTCTAGCGCACATTGCGGTGCTGACTGCTATTGTCACCCAGAGTGAGGCTCCTAGTACTAGGCCATGGCCCTGTATCCCTAGTGACCTCATGTCTGGCTGTTGTGGTCATCAGTTTTATCGTTGTGTGTATGTTTTGTAGTTTCATAAAGAGATGGAATATTGCTAACATATGTCATCACATTATAATCACTGGGGGTCTGACCTTAGGGTCCCCTCATTTATCCTGAGTATGAAGGGGTGCAGAGCTGGTGTACTGCTTCATCCCCCTCCAGAGTCTTAAAGTCCCCATACACTTGTGCAGTTTCAAGTAACATGATGAACTCACCCAGAAGCCCCAATGTACAATTTGTCACTGAAGCTCATTCTGCACATGCAATATATCGCACAGTTACATATATATACACATACATGTATAAGTATATATGTATGCACAGTTTTGCCTGTGATTTTGATAAATTACATGTACAGCACATATTATCATGCAGTGCTGGATCATGAGAATTGATCCCAGGATTCAGAGGAAGCCAGGGCATTTGAGAGGGCCGACTGAGAGGTGACTTGTGTGCAGTTAAGATCTGAAGAGGGAGGGAGTGGAGCCAAGATGGTGGAGAAGATACATGTGATTTTGTGAGCTCCTTTTTTCCCTCAATACAAATTAGTTAAATCAGCCTCAAAAATAACGCTGGACTGATAGAAACCACAAACACTGGAAGCACGACTTACCACCTGAAGAGAATTTGGAATTTCAACATAAAAGGTCGGTTCCCAGGGAAGGAAAAGAAGGCCAGCACAGACAGGGTTAGGTGTTAGCACACTGTGCCAATTGGGCTGGGGAGAACAATGGGATCAGAGAAGCCAGTGAGATAGAAGAATCTGGCACAGGCTGTTAGCTCTTCTCTGCTTATTAAACAGCAGTCCAGAAGAGAAATCAAGCCACTTTAAAATATAAAGCCAGATACTAGAACCACCCCAATCCGGAAGTGACCTAACAGATCTTGGCATGGCTGGAAAGCCACCTTCTCCTATCCAGGGCTTCACCTTGGGGTAGTTAAGAGCTTGAAAAGCAGGAACACAGCCCAAGGCAACATCTAATTCACATAGTGCCTGGCTTGGCTGGAAGCTGTGGAACTAAGCCAGGGAAGTCCCAGAAAAGCGGAACCTTTGAAATAGGGACCACTGTTTATGGGCAGACACTTCCAGTTTGAGCACAGGGGCTGGTCACATCAGCTGCTGATATCCATGCCCCACTGGACTCATTGGCTGGGCTTTGTGTCACTTTTACTGTTCAGTTTTAAAACTCATGGAAGTCTCTAGGACACACAGAGGGGTCCTTCACTGTGCAACCCTCACAGTACAGCCACAGCCATACTATCACCTCTGAGGCACTTAAAGGGAGGGGGAGGGGAACTTTCTCTCAGAGCTCTCTCTTAGCTAAGGCACAGGACCCGCTGCATCCATCTGGTCTGGAAGGAAGCTGGTAAAGAAATAAATAAATAATTTCTTACCCCAAAACTGACCTTAAAAGATTTTTTAAATACGAATAAAAAGCTAAAGAGAACTATTGATTCCTTCTACAAAGCGAAAGAAAGGGTATCCAACCCCAAGGAAGTTAATAACAGAGAGTCAGCAGATAACAGCCTAAAGGGGAATGATACCTGCCCCCCCATTACATAACTCTCTCCTAGGAGAGACTATTAAAAAATTAAGAGAGTTTGAGAAAAATGGAGAAAGGAAAGAGAAGCTATGATAGAAAATAACAACGTTCTGAAATTTGACTTGGAAAAAATAAAGAATTCACAGGAGAGTCAGGGAAACAAGATATGTGAATTAGAAAAGGTTAAAAAAATCACAGGAAAGTAGGATTTCTGAATTGGAAAAATAAAATAATTCTCTAAAAAATTTAGGGAAATGGAAAAAAATTCAAATAGAGCAAAATAATTCATTTAAAAACTCAATTGGGCATATACACAAAAAAATAAAAACTGTGAATGAAGAAAATAACTCCTTAAAAATCAGGATGGAACAAATAGAAATTAATGATTCATTGAGAACCCAAGAATCAGTCAAAAAAAAAAAAAAAAGCTGGAGAATAATGTCAAATACTTACTGGGAAAATCTATAGACCTGGAAAATAGATCTAGGAGAGATAATATGAGGATCATTGGACTTCTGAAAACTATGACCAAAAAAAGAGCCTAGATTCTATTTTACAGGAAATCATCAAAGAGAACTGTCCAGAGATAATAGAAACAGAATGGAAAATAGACTTCGAAAGAATTTATCGAACACGTTCTGAAAAAGCCCCTGAAAAAAAAAAACTCCACAGACTATTGTGGCTAAGCTGCAAAATTACCTCACAAAGGAAAGATTATTGCAAAGAGCTAGAAAAAAAAAAAAACATTTCAAATATCAAGGGGCCCCAATAAGGGTCATTCAAGATCTGCCTGACTCCACAGTAAAAGATTGAAGGGCCTGGAATCTGATATTCCAAAAGGCAAAAGATCAAGGATTGCAACCAAGAATAAATTACCCATCTAAGTTTAGCATTTTCTTCCATGGAAGAAGATGGTCATTCAATGAAACAGGGGAATTCCATTTGTTTCTAAGGAAAAAAAAAAAAAAAAAAAACACTTGTAAACAAAAAATTTGATCTACATCCATAAGACTGAAGAGAAACAGAAAAAGGTAAAAAGAACTCTTGAGAACTTTATCTCTGTTGTGGATATATAGAAAGTTCACATGGATAATTTGATTTTAATGATATAAAAGAAAAAAAGGGGGGTGTAGTAAAGGGAAGGGGGTAGTATCAGAAAAAGGAGAAGGAGTGATAAAAAGAGGAAAACTACATCCCAGGAAGAGGCATAGAAAATATACCATATCTGAGGGATTTTATAGAGGGGGAGAAACATTGTGTGAATCTTACTCTCATCAGAAGAGGCTCAAAAAGTAAATGACTGACAAACTTGTTTTTCAGAGAATTCTCTCTCACCTCATTAAAAGGGGGGAGAGGAAAAGGGAAAAGGAAAAGGAGAATAAGGGAAAGGACTTGGAAGGAAGGGGGACGGATACTAAAAAAGGGAGGGCTGCGTGTCACAAGTGGGGTATATAAATTAAATATTGGGAAGGGGTTCAGGGGGGTCGACGGAAAAAGCATAATCTGGGGATCATACAATAGCAGGAAATACAGAATTAGTCATTTTAACTGTAAATGTGAATGGGATGAAATCTCCTCTCAAATGGAGATGGATAGCAGACTGGATGAAAAGTCAGAACCCTACAATATATTGTTTACCAGAAACACACTTAAAGCAGGGAGATACATACAGAGTAAAGGTAAAAGGTTGGAGCAGAATCTATTATGCTTCAGGTAAAGCCAAATTAAAAACCCCTAACCAAAAATCAAACTTGAAATACTAAACTGAAAAGGAGAAATCAATAATATCGAAAGTAAAAAAAAAAAAAAAAAAAAAAAAATACAAAAAACTATTGAATTAATAAATAAAACCCAGAGTTGGTTTTATGAAAAAGCAATAAAATAGATAAACCTTTGGTAAATCTGATCAGAAAAAAGAAAGAGGAAAATCAAATTGTTAGTCTTACAAATGAAAAGGGCGATCTTTCCACCAATGAAGAGGAAATTAGAGAAATAATAAGGAGTTACTTTGCCCAACTTTATGCCAATAAATTTGACAATTTAAGTGAAATGGATGACTTCCTCCAAAAATATAGGCTCCCTAGATTAACAGAGAAGGAAATAAATTGCTTAAATAGTCCCATTTCAGAAAAAGAAATAGAACAAGCTATTAAACAACTCCCCAGGAAAAAATCCCCAGAACCAGATGGATTTACATGTGAATTCTACCAAACATTTAAAGAACAATTAGCCCCAATGTTATATAACTATTTGAAAAAATGGACGATGAAGCAGTCCTACCAAACTCCTTTTATGACAGACATGGTACTGATACCTAAACCAGGTAGATTGAAAACTGAGAAAGAAAATTACAGACTAATTTCCTTAATGAATATTCATGCTAATATCTTAAATAAGATATTAGCAAAAAGACTTCAGAAAATCATCCCCAGGATAATGCACTATGATCAAGTAGGATTTATAGCAGAAATGCAGGGCTGGTTTAATATTAGGAAAACTATTAGTATAATTGACCATATTAATAATCAAATTAATAAAAACCATACAATCATCTCAACAGATGCAGAAAAAGCATTTGATAAAATCCAACATCCATTCCTACTAAAAACGCTTGGTATAGGAATGAATGATCTATTCCTTAGAATAATCAGGAGCATATATTTACAACCATCAGTATTGATAATATGTAATGGAGATAAACTGGGACCTTTTACAGTAAGATCAGGTGTGAAACAAGGTTGCCCACTATCACCATTAGTATTCAATAGAGTACTAGAAACTCTAACCTCGGCAATAAGAGCCAAGAAAGACATTCAAGGAATTAGAGTAGGAAATGAGGAAATCAAATTATCATTCTTTGCAGATGACATGATGGTATACTTAGAGAATCCCAAAGACTCTGCTAAAAAGCAATTAGAAATAATTCAGAATTTTGGCAAAGTTGCAGGATAAAAAATAAATCCACATAAATCCTCAGCATTTTTATATATCACCAACAAAAAGCAACAGCAAGAGATACAAAGAGAAATTCCATTCAAAATAACGGTCGATAGTATAAAATATTTGGGAATATATTTACCAAAGAATAGTCAGGAATTATATTAGCAAAGTTATGAAACACTTGCCACAAAAATAAAGTCAGATTTAAATAATTGGAAAGACATTCAGTGCTCTTGGATAGGCTGAGTGAATATAATAAAGATGACAAAACTCCCCAAACTAATCTATTTATTCAGTGTTATACCAATCAGTCTCCCAAAAAACTATTTTAATAACCTAGAAAAATATAACAACAGGGGCAGCTAGGTGGCGCAGTGGATAGAGCACCAGCCTTGAATTCAGAAGGACCTGAGTTCAAACCTGGTCTCAGACACTTTAACACTTCCTAGTTGTGTGACCCTGGGCAAGTCACTTAACCCCAGCCTCCAAAAAAAAAAAAAAAAAAAAAAAAAAAAAAAGAAAAATATAACAACAAAGTTCATATAGAAGAATAAAAGGTTGAGAATTGCAAGGGAACTAATGAAAAAAAACTCAGAGGAAGGTGGTCTAGATGTACCAGATCTAAAGCTATATTATATAGCAGCAGTCACCAAAACCATTCGGTATTGGCTAAGAAATAGACCAGTCGATCAGTGGAACAGACTAGATACAAAGGACAAAAAAGGGTACATCTATAGCAATCTAGTCTTTGACAAACACAAATATACTAACATTGGGGATAAAAATTCATTATTTGGAAAAAAAATGTTGGGAAAACTGGAAATTAGTATGGCAGAAATTAGATATGGATCCACACTTAACACCATATACCAAGATAAGATCAAAATGGGTCCATGATTTAGGCATAAAGAATGAGATCATAAATAGATTAGAGCAACAGAGAATAATCTACCTCTCAGACCTGTGGAGGAGGAAGGAATTTATGAGCAGAGGAGAACTAGAGATCATTATTGATCACAAAATAGAAGATTTTGATTACATCAAACTAAAAAGTTTCTGTACAAACAATACTAATGCAAACAAGATTAGAAGGGAAGTAACACATTGGGAAATATTTTTAAAGTTAAAGGTTCTGTTAAAGGTCTCATTTACAAAATATATAGAGAACTGACCCTAATCTATAAGAAATCAAACCATTCTCCAATTGATAAAAGGTCAAAGGATATGAACAGGCAATTCTCAGATGATGAAATTGAAATTTTATCAACTCATATGAAAGGGTGTTCCAAATCACTACTGATTAGAAAAATGCAAATTAAGACAACTCTGAGATACCACTACACACCTGTCAGATTGGCTAAGATGACAGTCACAAATATTGATGAATGCTGGAGGGGATATGGGAAAACTGGAACACTAATACATTGTTGGTGGAGTTGTAAAACAATCCAACCATTCTGGAGAGCAATTTGGAAATATGCCCAAAAAGTTATCAAACTGTGCATACTTTTTGATCCAGCATTGCTGCTATTGGGCTTATATACCAAAGAAATACTGAGGAGGGGAAAGGGACCTGTATGTGCCAAAATGTTTGTGGCAGCTCTTTTGTAGTGGCTAGAAACTGGAAGATGAATGGATCTCCATCAATTGGAGAATTCTTTGGTAAATTATGGTATATGTAGGTTATGGAATATTATTGCTCTGTAAGAAATGACCAGCAGGAGGCTTGGAGAGACTTACATCAACTGATGCTGAGTGAAATGAATACAACCAGAAGATGTCTGTACATTTCAGTGTTGTATTAAGATGTATTCTTTTTTTTTTTTTTTTTTTTTTTTTTTTTGTGTGTGTGTGTGTGTATGTGTGTGTGTGTGAATATCATTTTCTTGTTGCACAATAAACATTAGAATCCGAAGGTACATGCAACCTGGGCAGACAGATATTAGTGCTAATAGTTTACATTCACTTCCCAGTGTTACTACTCTGGGTGTAGTTATTTCTGTCCATCATTGATCAACTGGAAGTGAGTTGGCTCTTCTTTATGTTGAAGATTTCCACTTCCATCAGAATACATCCTCATACAGTATTGTTGTTGAAGTGTACAGTGATCTTCTGGTTCTGCTCATTTCACTCAGCATCAGTTGATTTAAGTCTCTCCAGGCCTCTCTGTATTCCTCCTGCTGGTCATTTCTTACAGAGCAATAATATTCCATAACCTTCATATACCACAATTTACCCAACCATTCTCCAACTGATGGACATCCATTCATCTTCCAGTTTCTAGCTACAACAAAAAGAGCTGCCACAAACATTTTGGCCCATATATGTCTCTTTCCGCTCTTTAGTATTTCTTTGGGATATAATCCCAGTAGTAGCGCTGCTGGGTCAAAGGGTATGCACAGTTTGATAACTTTTTTGGCATAATTCCAGATTGCTCTCCAGAATGGCTGGATTCTTTCGCAACTCCACCAGCAATGTATCAGTGTCCCAGTTTTCCCACAGCCCCTCCGACATTCATCGTTATTTGTTCCTGTCATCTTAGCCAATCTGACAGGTTTGTAGCGGTATCTCAGAGTGGTCTTAATTTGCATTTCTCTGATCAGTAGTGATTTGGAACACTCTTTCATGTGAGTGGATATAGTTTCAATTTCTTCCTCTGAGAATTGTCTGTTCATATCCTTTGACCATTTATCAATTGGAGAATGGTTCGGTTTCTTATAAATTAGGGTCAGTTCTCTATATATTTTGGAAATGAGGCCTTTATCAGAACCTTTACCTTTAAAAATATTTTCCCAATTTGTTACTTCCCTTCTAATCTTGTTTTCATTAGTATTGTTTGTACAGAAACTTTTTAGTTTGATGTAATCAAAATCTTCTATTTTGTGATCAATAATGATTTCTAGTTCTCCTCTGGTCATAAATTCCTTCCTCCTCCACAGATCAGAGAGGTAGATTATCCTCTGTTCCTCTAATCTATTTATTATCTCCCTCTTTATGCCTAAATCATGGACCCATTTTGATCTTATCTTGGTATATGGTGTTAAGTGTGGATCCATATCTAATTTCTGCCATACTAATTTCCAGTTTTCCCAACAGTTTTTTCCGAATAATGAATTTTTATCCCTAATGTTGGTATCTTTGGGTTTGTCAAAGATTAGGTTGCTATATATGTATCCTTTTTTGTCCTTTGTATCTAATCTGTTCCACTGATCTACCGGTCTATTTCTTAGCCAATACCAAATGGTTTTGGTGACTGCTGCTGTATAATATAGCTTTAGATCCGGTACACTTAGACCACCTTCCTCTGAGTTTTTTTTTTTCATTAGTTCCCTTGAAATTCTCAACCTTTTATTCTTCCATATGAATTTTGTTGTTATTTTTTCTAGGTCATTGAAATAGTTTCTTGGGAGTCTGATTGGTATAGCACTAAATAAATAGATTAGTTTGGGGAGTATTGTCATCTTTATTATATTAGCTCGGCCTATCCAAGAGCACTGAATGTCTTTCCAATTATTTAAATCTGATTTTATTTTTGTGGCAAGTGTTTTGTAATTTTTCTCATATAATTCCTGACTTTTCTTTGGTAGATGGATTCCCAAATACTTTATACTCTCAACATTTGTTTGTTATGGAATTTCTCTTTGTATCGCTTGCTGTTGCATTTTGTTAGTGATATATAAAAATGCCGAGGATTTATGTGGATTTATTTTGTATCCTGCCACTTTCCTGAAATTTTGAATTATTTCTAGTAGCTTTTTAGCAGAGTCTTTGGGGTTCTCTAAGTATACCATCATGTCATCTGCAAAAAGTGATAGTTTAATTTCCTCACTTCCTACTCTAATTCCTTGAATCTCTTTCTCGTCTCTTATTGCCGAGGCTAGCGTTTCTAGTACTATATTGAATAGTAATGGTGATAGTGGGCAACCTTGTTTCACTCCTGATCTTACTGGGAAAGGTTGCAGTTTATTTCTATTGCATATTATGCTTACTGAAGGTCTTAAATATATGCTCCTGATTATTCTAAGGAATAGTCCATTTATTCCTATACTCTCAAGAGTTTTTAGTAGGAATGGATGTTGGATTTTGTCAAATGCTTTTTCTGCATCTATTGAGATGATCATATGGTTCTTATTAATTTGATTATTAATATGGTCAATTATATTAATAGTTTTCCTAATATTAAACTAGCCCTGCATTCCTGGAATAAATCCTACTTGATCATAGTGTATTATCCTGGAGATGATTTTCTGAAGTCTTTTTGCTAATATCTTATTTAAGATTTTAGCATCAATATTCATTAAGGAGATTGGTCTATAATTTTCTTTCTCAATTTTCGATCTACCTGGTTTAGGTATCAGTACCATGTCTGTGTCATAAAAGGAGTTCGGTAGGACTCCTTCATCCCCTATTTTTTCAAATAATTTATATAACATTGGGGCTAATTGTTCTTTAAATGTTTGGTAGAATTCACATGTGAATCTATCTGGTCCTGGGGATTTTTTCCTGGGGAGTTGATTAATAGCTTGTTCTATTTCTTTTTCTGAAATGGGACTATTTAAGCAATTTATCTCCTCCTCTGTTAATCTAGGGAGCCTATATTTTTTGGAGGAAGTCATCCATTTCACTTAAGTTATCAAATTTATTGGCATAAAGTTGGGCAAAGTAACTCCTTATTATTTCTCTAATTTCCTCTTCATTGGTGGAAAGATCCCCCTTTTCATTTGTAAGACTATCAATCTAGGCTCTTTTTTTGGTCATAGTTTTCTGGAAGTCCAATGATCCGCAGATTATCTCTCCTAGATCTATTTTCCAGGTCTATAGATTTTCCCAGTAAGTATTTGACGTTGTTCTCCAGCTTCTCATTTTTTTTTTTTTTTTGTTTTGTTTGACTGATTCTTGGGTTCTCTGTGAATCATTCATTTCTATTTGTTCCATCCTGACTTTTAAGGAGTTATTTTTTTCTTTCACAGTTTTTAGTTCTTTTTGTAAATGCCCAATTTCGTTTTTAAATGAATTATTTTGCTCTATTGAATTTTTTTCCATTTCCCTAATTTTTTTTGAGAATTATTTTCTTTTTCCAATTCAGAAATTCTATTTTCTTGAGACTTTTTAATCTTTTCCTATTCAGAAATCCTACTTTCCTGTGTTTTTTTTAACCTTTTCTAATGCATAAATTTTGTTTCCCTACATCTCCTGTGAATTCTTTATTTTTTCCAACTCCAATTTCAGGACGTTCTTATTCTCTATCATAGCTTCCCTTTCCTTTCCCCATTTTTCTTCAAACTCCCTAATTTTTTTAGAGTTTCTGCTAGGAGAGAGTTATGTGATGGGGGGCAGGAATCGTTCCCCTTTAGGTTGTTATCTGCTGTCTCTCTGCTGTTAACTTCCTCGGGGTTGGATACCCGCTCTTTCTCTGTATAGAAGAAATCTATAGTTTTTCTGGCTTTTTTGCTCATATTTAAAAAAATCTTTTGGGGTCTGTCCCTGGGGTAGGAAATTATTTATTTACTTCTTTACCAGCTTCCTCCCAGACCAGGATGGATGCAGCGGCTCCTGCACCTGAGCTAAGATAGAGCTCTGGGAGAGAGTTCCCCACCCCCTCCCTGGAAGTGCCTCAGAGGTGATTAGCACTGCTGTGCCTGAGGGCGCTGTGTTTTAGCTGCTTCCCTGAGATTTGAGACTGAACAGTAAATACGGCACAAAGCCCAGCCTATGTGTCCGGGTGGGGCGTGGATGTCTGCAGCAGGTGACTTGAAAAGCCCCTGTGCTCAAACTGGAAGTGTCTGCCAGAAACAGCGGTCCCTAGTTCAAAGGTTCTGCTTCTCTGGGACTTCCTGGAGCTGAGTTCCACTCCCTCCAGCTAAGCTAGGCAGTGTGTGTTGCCTTGGGCCGTATCCACCCACTTGTCAATCTCTTAACTATTCTTAGGTGGTAGCTGAGGCCACACCCCCTGGTGCCGAGATCTGCTGAGTCACCTCCAGGGTCCGGGGAAAATCTAATCTGAGTTTTAAAATATTTTGGCTTTCTCTTCTGAACTGCTAAATAATTAGCAGAGAAGAGCTAACAGCCTGTGCCAGTTTCCTTTACCTCAGTGGCTTCTCTGATCCCAGAGCCCTCCCCAGTGCAACCAGCGCAGTGTGCCACTACCCCACCGTCTGTGCTGGCCTCTCTTCTTCCTCCCCTGGGGACTGACCTCCTCTGTTGAAACTCCAGATTCTCTTCAGCTCGTAAGTCGTTCTTCCAGTTCTTGTGGTATCTATCAGTCCTGGGCTTATTCTGAGGCTGATTTATCTAATTGGTTGTGAGGGAGTGAGGACGTTCACATAGTCGTGTGTTTCTTCTCTGCCATCTTGGCTCCGCCCCCCGTATTAAGATGTACTCTGATGGAAGTGGATATCTTCAACATAAAGAAGATCCAACTCACTTCCAGTTGATCAATGATGGACAGAAATAACTACACCCAGAGAAGGAACACTGGGAAGTGAATGTAAATTGTTAGCACTACTGTCTATCTACCCAGGTTACTTATATCTTCAGATTCTAATACTTAATGTGCAACAAGAAAATAGTATTTTCACATATATATTGTATCTAGTTCATATTGTGACACATGTAAAATATATGGGATTGCCTGTCATCAAGGGGAGGCAGTAGAGGAAGGAAAGGGATAATTTGGAAAAATGAATAAAAGGGATAATGTTATAAAAAAATTACTCATGCATATATACTGTCAAAAATTATAAAAAAAAAATCTGAAGAGGGAGAGTGCGGGAAATGGAGACATCACAGTGTTGAAGCAGCTTGGAAGAAGTTGGGCATTGCAGTCTGTATGTCTCTGTGTGGGCAAAGTTATTGTTGGTATATTGTTTTTGTAGAGCTGCATATATATGTGTGTATATATATATATATATATATATATATATATATATATATATATATATATACACACATATACACATATACACATATACGTACATATATATATATATATATATATATATATATATATATATATATATATATATATATATATATATATATATACATATACGTACATAGATAGATAGATAGATAGATAGATAGATAGATAGGTATTTTACTAATAGCAATTTGGATCCCTTAGAAATAATGATGTCAAGAAAAAGAAAATTTGACTTGGAGTGTAGGATATTCAAAGAACAGTGTACTTATGATTACTTTTTCATTCAGTACATGAAAAGAGCTGTGTCTGTTATGCCAGAATATGGTGTCTGTGTTCAAAGAATATAATGTGTGTTGAAATTATGAAACTCAACATAAAGATAAATATGATTGTTTGATAGGAGAAGTGAGAAAAGATAAAATATTAAAACTGAAAAATACATTTACAACTCAGCAAAATATTCTTGTGAAGCAGAAGCAGCTAAATATTTCATCACTGGGACCAAGTTTTCAAGTTGCCAAGCTAATAGCACGCACTGGCCATTTGTGGAGGGAGCATTTGTTAAAGAATGCCTTCTTTCTGTTGACAAAGAGATGTGTCCAGAGAAAGCTGATTTATTTAGTACAATGAGTCTTTTAAGACCTACAATTGCATGGAGCGCTGAAGAAATGGGAGACAATCTGCATCAGCAATTGCAAAACTCCAAAAAACAAAAATCATATTTTTCCTTGGAACTTGATGAAAGCAATTATGTTTGTGATTCTGCACAACTTCTAGTTTTTATTTGTGGGATGAATGATTATTTTGAAGTCATAGAAGAGCTTGCTTCACTGCAAAGCATCAAAGGAACAACTACAGGAGAGTATATCTATGAAAAAGTTTACCAAACTATGAATGGTTTGGAGCTAGAATGGGCTAAACTAGCCAATGTGACAACTGATGGTGCCCCTAGCATGGTGGGGTCTAAGAAAGGAGCAATTGCTTGCATTAACCAAGAGATGGACAAACATAACCATTCTCATCCAATAGCCATACACTGCCTCATCCACCAACAAGCACTGTGTAGTAAATCACTGAAGTGGGACTCTGTTATGAAAATTGTGGCATCTTGTGTTAACTTCATTAGAGCTAATGCAATAAATCACAGACAATTTCAGGAATTTCTGTCTGAGCTAAATGTTGAGTATGAAGATGTTCGATATCACACAGAAGTCCATTGGCTGAGTCAAGGGATAGTTTTGAAACGTTTCTATGACTTACTTCCACAGATTACATTTTTTCTGCTTTCAAAAAACAAAGAAGTACCAGAGCTCAATGATGCATAATGAAAATGGCACTTTGCCTTTCTGACAGATATAACAGAGCTACTCAACAATTTCAATATGCAACTTCAAGTAAAGGGGAAGTTCATCTGTGATATGCAATCACATATCAAAGCATTTGAAGTAAAATTGGGCCTTCTCATCAAACAAGTGAAGGAGGAAAACTTCTGCCATCTCCCCACAACTCAAAATCTGTTAGCAGAAAAGCTGCTGATTGCATTCCCAAACAAAACATGTGTGGATTCATTGGAATAATTGCAAAAGGAGTTCCAATTTAGATTTAAAGAACTTCATCTCCATGAACAGGACATACAGCTTTTCTGTAATCCATTTTCTATTGACATTGAAAATGTGGATATAATTTACCAAATGGAACTGTCTGAACTGTAGAATTGTGACTCTCTGAAAGACACATTCAGGTAAAGCAGCCTTCATAATTTCTATGTATCTCTCCCCTTTGAGACATATCCTCATCTCAGGAATCATGTACTCAAAATGGCAACCATCTTTGGCAGCACTTATGTCTGTGAACAGACTTTTTTTTCTAGAATGTAACATTTGAAATCTCCAACCAGATAAAGACTAATAGATGCACACTTGCATCACTTGTTATGATTAGCAGTGACAAATGTGGAACCAGACATTGACCATTTCATTAGCCAAAAGCAGGCCCATAGTTCTCATTGAAACACTGGTAAGTTTGTTGATTTAACTTTATTTCATTTTAAATATTGTGTTTGTTCTTGTTTTGTTTCTTCACTTCAAAATAAGATATATGTAGCGTGCATAGGAATTTGTTCATAGTTTTTGTTTTTACTATAGTCCGGCCCTCCAACAGTCTGAGGAACAGTGAACTGGCCCTCTATTTTAAAAGTTTGAGGACCACTGTGGTATATGAATGTTATGCAATATTATTGTTTTATAAGAAACGACCAACAGAATGATTTCACAAAGGTCTGGAGAGACATACATGAATTAATGTGAAATAAGCAGAACCAGGAGATCATTATATACGGCAACAATAATATTATATGATGATCAATTCTGAGGGACATGGCTCTTTTCAACAATGAGATGATTCAAACCAGTTCCAATTGTTCAGTAATGAAGAGAATCAGAAACACGGAGAAAAACTATGGGAAAAGAATGTGGACCACAACGTAGCATTTCCATTCTTTCTGTTATTTTTTTTTCCTTCTTTCTTTCTAGGCCCAAATTTCTTGTGCAGCAAGATAACTGTATAAATATGTATACGTATATTAGATTTAACATGTACTATAACATGTATTGGACTACCTGCCATCTAGGGGAGGGAGTAGGGGAAGGAGGGGAAAAATTGTAACAGAAGATTTTGCAAGGATCAATGTTGAAAAATTACCCATGCATATGTTTTGTTAATAAGTGGCTATAATAATAAAATTTTGAAAATAATCATCCCTGCGAAATCTTTTGTTCAAATATTTTTCTCCCTCTCTCCCCCATCTCCTCTCATAGATGACAAGCAATCCAATATATGTTAAACACAGTGTCAAATATTTTTAATGAGTTTCATTGACTGGTGTAAAAGATCAAGAAGATCTTGAAAAAGATCAACGGTTGATCATCTTAGTCAATTCAAATTAATAGTCATTAGCTAAGTACCAAGAACTACAATTAACAAAAAAGGTACAATGACCAAAATAAAACAAAACAAACAAAAATACTACCCATATCTGAAGGAGACACAAAGCATATTAATAGATGAGTAAATACCAGTTATTTTAAGGAGGATCAGAACACTAAGAACTATTAAGGGAAGAAAAGTTTAAAAGTGGTCGTTGAATCAAGCTTTGAAAATAACTAGAAATTTAATGAGATACTATATAGAAATACATTCTAGTCCTGGGGAGACAATCTATGTTATGTTAGAGAAAGTGGAGAAGTAGAGAAAAGTAGAGAAATAATTCCACATTTGAGGAATAGCATGTAAGCCAGTGGGCTAAAGCAGAGAAAGGAAACTAATATAAAATAAATATGGAAAGGTAAGCTGAAGCCAAATTATGAAAAGTTATAGATGCCAAATTAAGGAGTTTTAATTATATCAAACAAGCAATAGTTATCCCCAAAAAATTATTGAATAAGGGAGTGACTTGATCATATTCATTCTTGAAGAAGATTATCAGCTATATGTGGGATGGATTAGAAAGTGGAGAGTCTAACAGCAGAAAGACCAATATAAGGGTATTGCAATAGTTCATGGAGGTTAAATATCAAAGGTAATGCTCACTAAAAAGAGAGACAGAGACAGAGAAATAGAACGACACACACAAAGAGAGAGAGAGAGAGAGAGAGAGAGAGAGAGAGAGAGAGAGAGAGAGAGAGAGAGAGAGAGGGAGAGAGAGAGAGAGAGAGAGAGAGAGAGAGAGAGAGAGAGAGATTATAGATACATTTCTACCTGATTTTCATAGGTAAACATAGGGAGCAAGCTGGATAAATATATTGGCATACTCTGTTGGACCATACAAGGCTATCAGCTTTCTAGTGATGTGTCTGAACTTGTGTTCTGCCCATTAAATGGAAGTTTTAATTCTTTGAAATTAAACTTTTAAGGAAAAAACCATTTCAATAAATAATATCTAATTTATGTTGAATTAGTGTGAAAATATAAGAATATTGTTCCTAATCATTTTTAAATAATTTGTGACCAATAAGAGTATTTCTTTTTTCTTGTATACTCATTAAGACATCTGAGCAGAAGTCAGAACCTGTATTCTATTACCATCTACTTCTATAATGTCATTTTTTTCAGTTGCTTCAATACTGCTGTCAGTCTGGTAAATTTTAGGTTGGCAAATAAGTAGACAGATAAGATAGAGTAACAGATAGACATATACACATACATGCATACACACATATATATCATATTTTATGACACATATTGTATATACATTTATATATTGCACACATTATGTGGTGTGTATTTACTTTGTGGAACCTCATGAGGATTTATTTCAGGAGGATGATTTTGTGAGGGATAATTAAGATATGGACAACCATAGTGTTGTATAGGTATATTAAAATAATTTAAGTTAACTTACTGGAGGAAAGACCTAGAGGAGAATTTTATTGCTCTGGAGGATGCATATGGTTTGTCCATAAAAGCAGAAAGACCAAACCAATTAAGAATTTTTCTTATAACTAATAGACTGAGTTATGTTATAGGAACATTGGTTTCCTAAAATGGGAGTAATTGCTATCATATCATAATGACAGAAACAGAGATAAATTCCTAGGAAATGAACAAAGTCACAGTGTAAAGAATGTAGTGTGCAAGAATCTGAGAATAACACTGACCTATATCTAGAGAGAGACAGAGATAGAGATACACAGGAAGACAGAGAGGGGAACAGCTGAAGATATTTAGAAGTCTTACTCAACCTACTCTCACAGAGGAGGGTAAATTATTACAAATCCTAGAAATTGTTTATATTTTCTTCACTTGGTGGGGAGGGAGCTATCAGGAGTCTCCCTTCAGGGGGAATTTGTTCTAATTAATAAAACCACTTGAATTAGATAAACATGAAAAAAAAAAGTAATTAAGTCATGGTGAACTTGTTTAAAAAATATATCTGCCTTACCTTGGTGCTAAGAATGCCTGAGATATTTAATTTATAATAGGTACAAGATAATCTGAGAATGTTGTAATCCAACAACTAATACTTTGACATGCTCAAAATTTGGTTAAAATGATCCATAAATTAGGAGGGAAGAATTATATTGATCACACAGTTCAAAACTAGTTTTATCTAGCAGTACTTGCACTGTCTTTAGCGCTGATAGTTACAACTGAAGAAAAGACTAGATTATATTGCTACTTTACTCAAATGGATGTTCCTGTCTCAAACTCAACAGGTCCAAAGCAGAAATCATTTTATCTTTACCTTCCAACTTTGTCCTTTTACTAACTGTTCTATTACTTCTAAGAGTACCAATATTGGGACTTCCAGCCAAGATGGTGGCGTGGAGGCAGACAGCTGCTTGAGCTCCTCGTTTTCTCTCAGAACTTACTTCATGGCAAGCCTCAAACTTAATGCTTGACCCAGAAAGAAATCTACAAATAATCGCCAAGAGAAGACATCCTTGAAAGCCGCCAGAAAAGGTCTGTGTTTGCTCAGGGGACGGTCAATCACACTAAGCACAGACTGAGGGCAGGCAAGCCAGAGTGAGACAGGCAGCTCACACAGCTCAGACCAGAGGGGGAGGGGTACGATCTCTGCCGTTTCTGTGAAAAGACTTTTTCCCCAGTGTGGATACTCCATCTTGGCAGCAAGCCAGGAGCAGGGGAGAGGGTATAAACACCAGAGGTGAAGATTAAACCCCCGGAAAGCCAGCTTCTCTCAGAACCCAGCCACCGCCAACCACCACCTGGACTGACTCAGTGCATTCTCAGAGCCTCAGAGCGCAGACTCAGTGCAACCATCACTGTCCTGTTAGTGGCTCTCTGCTGCCCTAACCCCAGTTTGTAGAGGAAGCCCATTAATACCATCCAGCCCCATCCCCCCTCAAAACAGACCAATTGTTTCTCTTGTCAATTTGTTTTCTTCGATTCCTACTCTGACAAAATGAAAAAAAAATTCAAAAGGGCTCTAACCATTGACAGCTTTTGTATGGAGAGAGAGCAGACTTCAAACACTGAGGAGACTAAAAACAGACTGTCCCCAGATGAATCCCCTAAGAGAGATATAAGCTGCTCCTCAATACAAAAGAATCTCATAGAGGAAATCAAAAAGGCTCTCACAAGAGAGCTGGAAGAGAAATGGGAAAAGGAAAGGGAAGCTTGGCAAGAGAGCCTGGAGAAGTCATCCCATGCATTCAAAGACAGAGGGGATAAAGAAATCAAATCAGTGAGAAACAAGATTAGTGAGCTGGAAAAAGTAAACAACTCCAAGGAAAACAGGATTAGTGAGCTGGAAAAAGAAAACAGCTCTCTAAAAAATAAAATGGATAAAATGGAAAAAAAAATTCCACAGAAGATAAAAACTCAATTGGACAATTACAAAGAGATATAAAAAAAGTGAGTGAAGAAAATACATCATTGAAAATTAGACTGGAACAAGTAGAAATGAATGACTCAAGGAGAAACCAAGAGGTACTCAAGCAAAACCAGAGAAATGAAACAATTGAAAAGAATGTCAAGTACCTTATTACAAAGACAACAGACCTGGAAAACAGATCCAGGAGAGACAATTTGAGAATAAATGGACTCCCTGAAAAATGTGAGGAAAAAAAGAGCTTGGACACCATTTTCGAGGAAATTATCAAAGAGAATTGCCCAGACGTTCTGGAAACAGAGGGTAAAATAGACATTGAAAAAATTCATCGTTCACCTACTGAAAGGGACCCTAAAATCAAAACGCCAAGAAATATAGTGGCCAAATTCAAGAACCATCAGACAAAGGAAAAGATATTGGAAGCTGCTAGAAAAAAGCAATTCAGATATGGAGGATCCACAATAAGGATAACCCAGGATCTAGCAGCGTCCACATTAAAAGAACGAAAGGCCTGGAACATGATATTCCAAAAGGCTAAGGAACTTGGTATGCAGCCAAGAATAAATTACCCAGCAAAAATAAGCATGGTTTTCCAGGGAAGAAGATGGACGTTTAACAAAATAAATGAATTCCATCTATTTTTGATGAAAAAACCAGACCTACATAAAAGGTTTGATCTTCAAATACAGAACTCAAGAGATTTCTAAAAAGGTAAAAAGAAATCTTGAGAACTATACTTCTGGCAAAAAAAAAATATGTAAAGAACATATGTACAATTTGTTTTAGAAACTAGAGGTGGAAAGGAAATTATATCATAAAAAAGTGTAAAGTGGTGTTACTACATCTCATGAAGAGGCAAAGGTAACCTATTATATCTGAGAGAAAGAAAGGAGGGAGATGAACATAGTGTGTATCAATAGACATATTCGATTTATGGTGAAACTTCTTCCACTTCGTTGAAAAGTGAAAGGGAAGGAGTAAGTTAAGGGGAAGGGAATACAAAAATTGTGAGGAAAAGGGGTAAAATAAGGGGAGGAACTTTAAGGTGGGGGAGGGATCCTAAAAAGGGAGGGTTGTGAAAAGCAAGTGGTGTTCACAAGTTTAATACTGGATAGGGGGGTAAGAGGGAAAGAAAGGGGAAAAGCATAAGCAGGGGTTAATAGGATGGCAAGCAATATAGAATTAGTCCTTCTAACCATAAATGTGAATGGGGAAAACTGCCTCATAAAGAGGAAGCAGTTAGCAGACTGGATTAAAAGTCAGAATCCTACTATATGTTGTATACAGGAAACACACCTGAAACAGGGTGAGACATGCAAACAAAAAGTAAAAGGGTGGAGCAGAATCTATTATGCTTCAGGCAAAACCAAAAAAGCAGGAGTAGCCATCCTCATCTCAGATCAAGCAAAAACAAAAATTGATCTAATTGAAAGAGATAAGGAAGGGCATTATATCCTGCTAAAGGGCAGCATCAATAATGAAGCAGTATCAATATTAAACATATATGCACTAAGTGGTGCAGCATCTAAATTCATAAAAGAGAAATTAAGAGAGCCGCAAGAGGAAATAGATAGCAAAACTACAATAGTGGGAGATCTCAACATTGCACTCTCAGAATTAGATAAATCAAACCATAAAATCAATAAGAAAGCAGTCAAAGAGGTAAATAGAACACTAGAAAAGTTTGATATGTTAGATCTTTGGCGAAAGCTAAATGGAGACAGAAAGGTGTATACTTTCTTCTCAGCAGTTCATGGAACCTATACAAAAATTGATCATATACTGGGGCATAAAAACCTCAAAATTAAATGCAGTAAGACAGAAATAGTAAATGCATCCTTTTCAGACCACAATGCAATCAAAATTACATTTAATAAAAAGCCAGGAGAAAATAGAGCAAAAAATAATTGGAAACTAAATAATCTTATACTAAATAATGATTGGTAAAACAGCAAATCATAGACATAATTAATAACTTCACCCAAGAAAATGACAATAATGAGACATCATACCAAAATGTGTGGGATATAGCCAAAGCAGTAATAAGGGAAAGTTTTATAACTCTACAAGCCTACTTGCATAAAATAGAGAACGAGAGGGCCAACAAATTGGGCTTACAACTAAAATTGCTAGAAAAGGAACAAATTAAAAACCCCCAGACAAACACAAAACTTAAAATTGAAAAAATAAAAGGTGAGATTATTAAAATCGAAAGTAAAAAATCTATTGAATTAATTAATAAAACTAAGAGTTGGTTCTATGAAAACACCAACAAAATAGACAAACCCTTAGTAAACCTGATTTAAAAAAAAGGAAAGAGAAAAAGCAAATTGTTAGTCTTGAAAATGAAAAGGGTGAACTCACCACTAATGAAGAAGAAATTAGAACAATAGTTAGGAGCTACTTTGCTCAACTTTATGCCAATCAATTCAATAACTTAAATGAAATGGAAGAATACCTTCAAAAATATAGCTTGCCCAGATTAACAGAGGAAGAAGTAAGTAGTCTAAATAGTCCCATCTCAGAAAAAGAAATAGAACAAGCTATTAACCAACTTCCTAAGAAAAAGTCCCCAGGACCAGATGGATTTACAGGTGAATTCTACCAAACATTTAAAGAACAACTAACTCCAATGCTATGTAAACTATTTGAAAAAATAGGGATTGAAGGAGTCCTACCAAATTCCTTCTATGACACAAACATGGTACTGATACCTAAACCAGGTAGATCGAAAACTGAGAAATAAAACTATAGACCAATTTTATTAATGAATATTGATGCTAAAATCTTAAATAAGATATTAGCAAAAAGATTTCAGAAAATCATCCCCAGGATAATACACTATGATTAAGTAGGATTTATAGCAGGAATGCAGGGCTGGTTTAATATTAGGAAAACTATTAGTATAATTGACCATATTAATAATCAAATTAATAAAAACCATACAATCATCTCAACAGATGCAGAAAAAAGCATTTGATAAAATCCAACATCCATTCCTACTAAAAACGCTTGGTATAGGAATGAATGATCTATTCCTTAGAATAATCAGGAGCATATATTTACAACCATCAGTATTGATAATATTCAATAGAAATAAACTAGAACCTTTCCCTGTAAGATCAGGGGTGAAACATGGTTGTCCACTATCACCATTACTTTTCAATATAGTACTAGAAACTCTAGCCTTGGCAATAAGAGCCGAGAAAGAGATTCAAGGAATTAGAGTAGGAAATGAGGAAATCAAATTATCACTCTTTGCAGATGACATGATGGTATACTTAGAGAATCCCAAAGACTCTGCTAAAAAGCTATTAGAAATAATTCAGAATTTTGGCAAAGTTGCAGGATACAAAATAAATCCACATAAATCCTCAGCATTTTTATACATTACCAACACAATCCAACAGCAAGAGATACAAAGAGAAATTCCATTGAAAATAACGGTCAATAGTACAAAATGTTTGGGAATATATCTACCAAAGGAGAGTCAGGAATTATATGAGCAAAATCACAAAACACTTGCAACAAAAATAAAGTCAGATTTAAATAATTGGAAAGACATTCAGTGCTCTTGGATAGGCTGAGCGAATATAATTAAGATGACAATACTCCCTAAACTAATCTATTTATTTAGTGCTATACCAATCAGACTTCCAAGAAACTTTTAATAACCTAGAAAAAATAACAACAGAATTAATATGGAACAACAAAAGGTCGAGAATTTTAAGGGAAGTAATGAAAAAAAAAATTAAGTGAAGGTGGTCTAGCTGTACCTGATCTAGAACTGTATTATAAAGCAACACTCACCAAAACCATTTGGTATTGGTTAAGAAATAGACTAGTTCATGAGTGGCATAGGTTAGGTTCACAGGGCAAGATAGTGAATAAAAATAGCAATCTAGTGTTTGACAATCCCAAAGATCCCAAATTTTGGGATAAGAATTCATTATTTGACAAAAACTGCTGGGAAAACTGGAAATTATTATGGCAGAAACTAGGCATGGACCCAAATTTAATACCACATACTAAGATTAGATCAAAATGGGTCCAAGATTTAGGCATAAAGAATAAAATCATAAATAATTTTGAGGAACATTGGATATTTTACCTCTTGGACTTTTGGAGGAGGAAGGAGTTTGTGTTCAAGGGAGAACTAGAGACCATTATTGATCACAAAATAGAAAATTTTGATTACACCAAATTAAAAAGTTTCTGCACAAACAAAACTAATGCAAACAAGATTAGAAGGGAAGTAACAAATTGGGAAAACATTTTTACAGTCAAAGGTACTGATAAAGGCCTCATCTCTGAAATATACAGAGAATTGACTTTAATTTATAAGAAATCAAGCCATTCTCCAATTGATAAATGGTCAAAGGATATGAACAGACAATTTTCTGATGATGAAATTAAAACTATTTCCGCTCATATGAAAGTTTTCCAAATCACTATTGATCAGAGAAATGCAAATTAAGACAACTCTGAGATATCATTACACACCTGTCACATTGGCTAAAATGACAGGAACAAATAACGATGAATGTTGGAGGGTCTGTGGGAAAATTGGGATACTGATGCATTGTTGGTGGAGTTGTGAAAGAATCCAACCACTCTGGAGAACAATCTTGAATTATGCCCAAAAAGTTATCAAAATGTGCATACTCTTTGACCCAGCCATACTACTACTTGTCTTATATCCCATGGAAATACTAAAGAAGGGAAAGGGACCTGTATGTGACAAAATGTTTGTGGCAGCCCTTTTCATAGTGGCTAGAAGCTGGAAGATGAATGGATGTCCATCAATTGGAGAATGGTTGGGTAAATTATGGTATATGAATGTTATGGAATATTATTGTTCTGTAAGAAATGACCAACAGAAGTACAGAGAGGCTTCGAGAGACTTACATCAACTAATGCTAAGTGAAACGAGCATAACCAGAAGATCATTATATACTTCAACAATGATACTGTATGAGGATGTATTCTGATGGAAGTGGATATCTTCAACATAGAGAAGAGCTAATCCAATTCCAATTGATTAATGATGGACAGAATCAGCTACATCCAGAAAAGGAACACTGGGAAATGACTGTAAACTGTTATTGTTACCTTCTGAATCCAATTCTTCCTGTGCAACAAGAAATATGGTTCTACACACATATATTGTATCTAGAATATATTGAAATATATTTAACATGTATAAGACTGCCTGCCATCTGGGGGAGGGGGTTTGGGGGAGGAAGGGAAAAAATCTGAACAGAAGTAAGTGCAAGGGATAATGTTGTAAAAAATTACCCATTCATATGTACTGTCAAAAAAATGTTATAATTATAAAATAAAATAAAAATTAAATAAAATTAAATATAAAAAAGTGTACCAATTACCTCCCATTTACCCATCATCAAAATCCAGATTTTTATTCTCACCTCTTCTCTTTTGCTTATCCCTATATACAATTTCTTACTAAAGAAAATCTATACTAGTCTCTTAATCTGCTAATGCTTCCCTTTTCAGACAATCTTCCACCTTTTCTGTAGAGATTTCATACATATCTATTTTCATAACATCTCTTTGGTTCAAATGTGTGTTTTTTGAGAATAGAGCTGATTTTTTTTATATCCCTAATACTTTAGAGTATTCCCGAAACTAAGCACTTAATAAAATGTCCTTTGCCTGCTTGATTGGCATTGTATATTATATCAGACTTTTTGCATATTTTATTAGTTTTCCTGAACTAAGTGTTTCCCTTTTAAAATTATTTTTCTATAAGACATAGTTTTGAAGAGGGTTTAGGAAATGGACATATGTGGAATATAGGGAAATTTTGCAATTAATGAAATTACTGATTTCTAAGATTTATCTGTGCTTCAGAATGTGTGTTTTTGTGATTCTTAATCTATTTTTCTAGCATATGGTTTTGGGACTTTAAGCAAGTCATTGACTCTCTTTGGAATTAAAATTACTCTCTATAAAATTATGACTATAAGACATCTGTCACATATATAGAAATCACATAATTGTAAAAGTATTTTGCAAATTTAAAGGCATTATATGATCACAAATTATTTTCTGATAAGGTATTTGAATATCTTTATTTTTTATTTTATATATTTTATTTATCTATTACTTCATCTATTATTTTGGAGATATATTAAATCAATTAACTATGATATATTTACCTGTGGTTTATTGTTTCTGGATATATGTATGCATATATATATTATATATATATATATATATATATATATATATATGTATATATATATATATATACATATATATATAATCAGAATTTTTTACATATATATGTATATATATATAAAATCTGAATGTTTCACATATATATGTGTATATATATATATATATATATATATATATGATTTTAGTAACATTCTGATTTCTACCTGACTTCTGATATATTTATAGATAGCATTAATATATGCATAGGGAATGAAACATATTTTTTTTAAAATAGTGCAAGCAAACATAAAAAGGAAAATAACTATTCATCACAATAAAATAATATAATGTATTTGAAGAACAAATCCTGTGAGAAAGCAACTATTTTATTCCCATAGGATTTTTTTATTTAGAATTTTTTTCTACAGTATATATGGATGACTAATTTTTTTTATAATATTTTCCCTTGTATTCATTTTAGCAAATTATCCCCCTCTCCCTCCACTCCCTCCCCCCGATGACAGGCAATCCCATACATTTCATATGTGTTACAATATAACCTAGATACAATATATGTGTGTAAATACCATTTTCTTGTTGCACATTAAGTATTAGATTCTGAAGGTATAAGTAACCTGGGTAGATAGACAATAGTGCTAACAATTTACATTCACTTCCGAGTGTTCCTTCTCTGGGTGTAGTTATTTCTGTCCATCATTGATCAACTGGAAGTGAGTTGGATCTTCTTTATGTTGAAGATATCCACTTCCATCAGAATACCTCTTCATACAGCATTGAAGTGTACAGTGATCTTCTGGTTCTATTCATTTCACTCAGCATCAGTTGATGTAAGTCTCTCCAAGCCTCTCTGTATTCCTCCTGCTAGTCATTTCTTACAGAGCAATAATATTCCATAACTTTCATATACCATAATTTGCCCAACCATTCTCCAATTGATGGACATCCATTCATCTTCCAGTTTCTAGAAACAACAAAAAGAGCTGCCACAAACATTTTTGACACATACAGGTCCCTTAACACTCATTAGTATTTCTTGGGGACATAAGCCTAATAACAGCAATGTTGGTTCAAAGGGTATGCACAGTTTGATAACTTTTTGGGCATAGTTCCAAATTGCTCTCCAGAATGGCTGGATTCTTTCACAACTCCACCAACACCGGTGTCCCAGTTTTCCCACATCCCCTCCAACATTCATCATAATTTGTTCCTGTAATCTTAGCTAATCTGATAGGTGTGTAGTGGTATCTCAGATTTGTCTTAATTTGCATTTCTCTGATCAGTAGTGATTTGGAACACTCTTTCATATGAGTGGATATAGTTTCAATTTCATCATCTGAGAATTGTCTGTTCATATCCTTTGACCATTTATCAATTGGAGAATGGTTTGATTTCTTATAAATGAGGGTCAGTTCTCTATATATTTTGGAAATGAGGCCTTTGTCAGAACCTTTACCTTTAAAAATATTTTCCCAATTTGTTACTTCCCTTCTAATCTTGTTTTCATTAGTATTGTTTGTACAGAAACTTTTTAGTTTGATGTAATCAAAATCTTCTATTTTGTGATCAATAATGATCTCTAGTTCTCCTCTGCTCATAAATTCCTTCCTCCTCCACAGATCTGAGAAGTAGACTATTTTCTGTTTCTTTAATCTATTTATAATCTCATTCTTTATGCCTAAATCTTGGACCCATTTTGATCTTATCTTGGTATATGGTGTTAAGTGTGGATCCATATCTAATTTCTGCCATACTAATTTCCAGTTTTCCCAACAGTTTTTTTCCAAATAATGATTTTTTATCCCTAATGTTGGTATCTTTGTGTTTGTCAAAGATTAGATTGCTATAGATGTACCCTTTTTTGTCCTTTGTATCTAATCTATTCCACTTAACTACTTCTGTATTTCTTAGCCAATACCAAATGCTTTTGGTGACTGCTGCTATATAATATAACTTTAGATCAGGTACACTTATATCACCTTCCTCTGACTTTTTTTTTCATTAGTTCCCTTGCAATTCTCAACCTTTTATTCTTCCATATGGATTTTGTTGTTATTTTTTCTAGGTTATTAAAATAGTTTCTTGGGAGTCTGATTGGTATAGCACTAAATAAATAGATTACTTTGGGGAGTATTGTCATCTTTATTATATTCGCTTGGCCTATCCAAGAGCACTGAATGTCTTTCCAATTATTTAAATCTGACTTTTTTTTTATAGCAAGTGTTTTGTAATTTTTCTCATATAATTCCTTACTTTTCTTTGGTAGATGGATTCCCAAATACTTTATACTCTCAACATTTCTTTGGAATGGAATTTCTCTTTGTATCTCTTGCTATTGCATTTTGTTAGTGATATATAAAAATGCTGAGGATTTATGTGGATTTATTTTGTATCCTGCTAAAATTCTGAATTGTTTCTAATAGCTTTTTAGCAGAGTCTTTGGGGTTCTCTAAGTATACCATAATGCCATCTGTAAAGAGTGATAGTTTGATTTCTTGATTTCCTACTCTAATTCCTTGAATCTCTTTCTCGGCTCTTATTGCCGAGGCTAGAGTTTCTAGTACTCTATTGAATACTAATGGTGATAGTGGGCAACCTTGTTTCACACCTGATCTTACTGTAAAAGGTCCCAGTTTATCTCCATTACATATTATGCTTACTGACGATTGTAAATATATGCTCCTGATTATTCTAAGGAATTGTCCATTTATTCCTATACTCCCAAACGTTTTTAGTAGGAATGGATGTTGGATTTTGTCAAATCCTTTTTTCTGCATCTATTGAGATGATCATGTGGTTTTTATTAATTTGATTATTAATAAGATCAACTATACTAATGGTTTTCCTAATATTAAATCAGCCCTGCCTTCCTGGGATAAATCCTACTTGATCATAGTGTATTATCCTGGGGATGATTTTCTGAAATCTTTTTGCTAATATCTTATTTAAGGTTTTAGCATCAATATTCATTAAGGAAATTGGTCTATAATTTTCTTAGTTTTTGATCTACCTGGTTTATGTATCAGTACCATATCTGTGTCATAAAAGGAGTTTGGTAGGACTCCTTCATCCCTTATTTTTTCAAATAGTTTATATAGCATTGGGGCTAATTGTTCTTTAAATGTTTGGTAGAATTCACATATAAATCCATCTGGTCCTGTGGATTTTTTCCTGGGGAGTTGATTAATAGCTTGTTCTATTTCTTTTTCTGAAATGGGGCTATTTAAGCAATTTATTTCCTTCTCTGTTAATCTAGGGAGCCTATATTTTTGGAGGAAGTCATACATTTCACTTCAGTTATCAAATTTGTTGGCATAAAGTTGGGCAAAGTAACTCCTTATTATTTCTCTAATTTCCTCTTAATTGGTAGAAAGATCTCCCTTTTCATTTGTAAGACTAACAATTTGATTTTCCTCTTTCTTTTTTCTGATCAGAATTACCAAAGGTTTATCTATTTTATTAGCTTATTCATAAAACCAACTCTTGATTTTATTTATTAATTCAATAGTTTTTTTTTTTTTTTACTTTCAATATTATTGATTTCTCCTTTTACTTTTTGTATTTCCAGTTTAATTTTTGGTTGGGGGTTTTTAATTTGGTCTTTTTCTAGCTTTTTAAGTTTCAGGCTCAATGCGTTAATCTTCTCTTTCTCTACTTTCTTCAAATAAGCCTCTAAAGGTATAAAATTTCGCCTTATTACTACTTTAGCTGTATCCCACAGATTTTGCTATGATGTCTAATCATTGTCATTATCTTGGGTGAAATTATTAATTGTTTCTATAATTTGCTGTTTCACTCAGTCATTCTTTAAGATGAGATTATTCAGTTTCCAATTACTTTTTGGTCTATTTACCCCTAAATTTTACTGAATGTAGCTTTTATTGCATTGTGATCTGAGAAGAAGGCTTTTATTATTTTTGCCTTCCTACATTTAATTTTATTTCTTTATGTCCTAATATATGGTCAATTTTTGTATAGGATCCATGAACTGCTGAGAAGAATGTATATTCCTTTCTATTGCCATTCAGTTTTCTCCAAAGGTCTATTATACCTAGTTTTTCTAATGTTCTATTTACTTTTTTAATTTCTTTCTTATTTGTTTTGTGGTTTGATTTGTCTAAATCTGAGAGTGCAAGGTTGAGATCTCCCACTATTATAGTTTTACTGTCTATTTCTTCTTGCAATTCTCTTAACTTTTCCTTTAGAAAGTCAGATGCTATATCACTTTGTGCATATATGTTTAGTGTTGATATGGCTTCATTATTTATGCTACCTTTCAGCAGTATATAGTTTCCTTCCTTATCTCTTTTAACTAGATCAACTTCTGCTTTTGCTTGATCTGAGATAAGGATAGCTACCTCTGCTTTTTTGGCTTTACCTGAAGCACAATAGATTCTGCTCCAACCTTTTACCTTTACTCTGTATGTATCTCCCTGCTTTAAAGGTGTTTCCTGTAAACAACATATTGTAGGGTACTGATTTTTGATCCAGTCTGCTATCCGTCTCCGTTTGATGGGAGCGTTCATCCCATTCACATTTACAGTAAAAATTACTAATTCTGTATTTCCTGCCATCATATTATCCCCAGATTATGTTTTTTCCCTTGACTCCCCTGAACCCCTTCCTTGATATTTAATTTATAGACCCCACTTGTGACACGCAGCCCTCCCTTTTTTTAGTATCCCTCCCCCCTCCCTCCACATCCGTTCCCTTATTCTCATTTTCCTTTTTCCCTTTTCCTCTCCCCCCTTTTAATGAGGTGAGAGAGAATTCTCTGAAAAACAAATATGTTAATTATTTACTCTTTGAGCCTCTTCTGGTGAGAGTAATATTCACACAATGTTTCTCCCCCTCTCTAAATTCCCTCAGATATGGTGTATTTTCTATGCCTCCTCCTGGGATGTATTTTTGCTCTTTTTATCACTCCCCCCCCCTTTTTCTGATACTACCCCCTTCCCTTTACTACACCCCCCTTTTTTTCTTTTATATCATTAAAATCAAATTATCCATGTGTACTTTCTTTATACCCACAACAGAGATACAGTTCTCAAGGGTTCTGTGTACCTTTTTCTGTTTCTCTTCTGTCTTGTAGATGTAGATCAAATTTTTTGTTTAAGTCTGAGTTTTTTCTTAGAAACATATGGAATTCCTCTATTTCATTGAATGACCATCTTCTTCCATGGAAAAAGATTCTAAACTTAGCTCGGTAGTTTATTCTTGGTTTGCAATCCTTAATCTTTTGCCTTTTGGAATATCAGGTTCCAGGCCCTTCTATCTTTTAATGTGGAGGGAGCCAGATCTTGTGTGACCCTTATTGTGGCACCTTGGTATTTAAATTGTTCTTTTCTATCTGCTTGCAAGATTTTCTCCTTTGTGTGGTAATTCTGTAGCTTAGCCACAATATTGCGTGGTATTCTTTTTTTAGGGTCTATTTCAGAAGGAGTTCCATGAATTCTTTCAACATCTACTTTCCCTTCTGTTTCTATTATCTCTGGACAGTTCTCGTTGATAATTTGCTATAAAATAAAATCTAGGCTCTTTTTTTGGTTATAATTTTCGGGAAGTCCAATGATCTGCAGATGATCTCTCCTAGATCTATTTTCCAGGTCTATAGTTTTTCCCATTAATTATTTGACATTATTCTCCCGGTTTTCATGTTTTTTTTTTTTTTTTTGTTTTGTTTTGTTTTGTTTTGTTTTGTTTTGTTTTGTTTTGTTTTGTTTTGTTTTGTTTTGTTTTGTTTGACTGATTCTTGGGTTCTCAATGAATCATTCATTTCTATTTGTTCCATCCTGAATTTTAAGGAGTTATTTTCTTCATTCACAGTTTTTAGTTCTTTTTGTAAATGCCCAATTTCATTTTTAAATGAATGATTTTGTTCTATTGAATTTTTTTCCATTTCCCTAATTTTTTTAGAGAATTATTTTCTTTTTCCAATTCAGAAATCCTATTTTCTTGAGACTTTTTTTGTCTTTTCCAATTCAGAAATCCTATTTTCTGTGATTTTTTAACCTTTTCTAATTCACAAATTTTGTTTCCCTGAATCTCCTGTGAATTCTTTATTTTTTCCAACTCCAATTTCAGGACGTTGTTACTCTCTATCATAGCTTCCCTTTCCTTTCCCCATTTTTCTTCAAACTCTCTTAGCTTTTTAATAGTCTCTTCAAGGAGTGAGTTATGTGATGGGGGGGCAGGTATCGTTCCCCTTTAGGCTGTTATCTGCTGACTCTCTGCTGTTAACTTCCTCGGAGTTGGATACCCACTCTTTCTCTGTGTAGAAGGAATCAATGGTTCCTTTTTGCTTTTTACTCATACTTAAAAAATCTTTTGGGGTCTGTCCCTGGGGTAGGAAATTATTTATTTATTTCTTTATCAGCTTCCTCCCAGACTGGATGGATGCAGCGGCTCCTGAACCTGAGAGTTCCCCACCCCCTCCCTGGAAGTGCCTCAGAGGTGATTAGCACTGCTGTGCTTTGAGGGTGCTGTGTCCTAGCGACTTTCCTGAGGTTTAAGACTGAACAGTAAAGGCAACACAAAGCCCAGCCTATGTATTCCAGTGGGGCGTGGATTTTAGCAGCAGATGAAGTGAAAAGCCCCTGAACTCAAACTGGAATTGTCTGCCCTGAACCACAGTCCCTATTTCTGGGACTTCCGGGGCTGAGTTCCACAGCCTCCAGCCGAGCAAGGCACTATATGTTACCTTGGTCCGTGTCTGCCTGCTATTCAATCTCTTAACTACCCCCAGGTGAAAGCTCATACAGCCTAAGTCGGCCACACCCACATTGTTGAGTTCTGTTGAGTCACCCCCAGATTGGGGTGGTTCTAGTATCTGGCTTTATATTTTAAAGTGGCTTGATTTCTCTTCTGAACTGCTGTTTTATAGGCAGAGAAGAGCTAATAGCCTGTGCCAAATTCTTCTATCTCAGTGGCTTCTCTGATCCCAGAGCCCTCCCCAGTGCAATCGGTGCAGTGTGCCACCACCCAACCGTCTGTGCTGGCATCTTTTTTTTTATTTTCCTCCTCTGTGAACCGACCTTTTTGGTTGAAACTCCAGTTTCTCTTCAGCTGGTAAGTCATGCTTCCAGTCCTTGTGGTTTCTATCAGTCCAGAATTATTTTTGAGGCTGATTTAACTAATTGGTAATGAAGGAAGAAGTGAGCTCACAAAATCACATGTATCTTCTCCGCCATCTTGGCCTCTCCCATAGGATCTTGAATTATGTTCCTAGAACTGTAAAATAGTCTGAAAATATTATATCACTCGATTTGTATGATGTAAGTGGTGATCAGCTCTTCAAGTTATTTTATTCATGTGTATATTGTGACTGTCAATAAAAAATGGACAATGCTTTAGTATAAGAATTTACATGGCTAGAGAACAAATTCCTTTGGGATATCCAAGTTATCTCACTACTACAAAATTCAATGTCTTAGACTTCAATATTCTCTCAGGACAGCTATATGTCTTAAAAATACAAACACAAAAAAGCCAGGAAAATTAAAACAGCATATATTCTGTGAGCAATATCATGCTTCATGTTGGCTGGAATATAATCACATGTCCTTACTTCCCCACATAGTAAAGCCCACCTTTTACAAGAATTCTTTTTTTTATATTTCTTGATTTGGTAATCTCCTATTTATCCTGTATACAACTTGTTTGTATATATAGTTATTTGGATTTTGCTTTCCCTATTATAATGTAAACTCTTTGCATTTGTTTGTATCTCTAATTATTAGCATAGTATCTGGTATCTACTAAGTATTTAATAAATGTTAATTGACTGAGTTAGAAGTCATCTAATTTAACCTGAACCAATTCAGGAATCCTTTATGCAAAAAAAAAAAAAAAATTATATATATATATATATATATATATATATATATATATATATATATATATATATATATATATATATATATATATATATATATATCATCCAGTCTCTGCTAGAACTCTTTTAGTAAGGGAAAACTCTTCTCCTGTCAAGGAAAACACCAACCTTTTGTTAAGAAAGTTGCTATTGGGGGGCATAGCCAAGATGGCTAAAAAGATACATGGGAACTTCTAAGCTGTCTATTACCCTCAATAGCAACTATTTAATTCAGCCTCAAAAATAATGCTGGACTGGTAAAAATCATGAAGATTAGAAACACAACAATATACTAGCTGAAGAGAATCTGGAACTTCGTCAGAAAAGATCTGTAATGAAGGGGAGGGGGAAAAGGAGCAGCATAGACAGAGAGAGACTAAAGGCTAGCTTACTGTGCCAATTGAGCTGGAGAGGCCTCTGGGCTTAGAAAACCTACTGAGATAAAGGATTCTGGCATAGGCTGATAGCTCTAATCTGCTTGCAAAAAGCAGACCAACAGAGAAGTCAAGCCACTTAAAAAAAAAAAAAAAAAAAAAAAAAAAAAAACTGCCAGAAACTTCCTATAGCTACCCCAAACAGGAAGTGAGACAGCACAAATTGTGGCATGCCTTCTGCTCTTTGGGGCTTTTCCTTTGGGCAATTAATAACCTGCAAGGCAGTGGCGGGGGGGGGGGGAGACACAGCCCAAGGCAGCCTCTAATCTCACAGGAGGGGCCTCTGCCCGATAAGTGGAACTTCCACAGCAGCAAAACTCCCATAACAGTGACTGTGCTTCCTGGAGTAGAGATTCTTCCTATCTGTTAGCAGGGGCTATTTGCTGGTCAGCTGCTAATATCCAAGGCGAGGGGGGGGGTGGATTGGCCTGGGATTGTGACTCTTTCACTGTTCAGCCTACAGCCTTAGGGCACTTGCTAGGCTGCAAAGTTGGGGTTCCTTCACTGGGAACACCCACAGCCCTTCTGGTGGAGGAGGAGGGAACTCTCTCCCAGAGCACCCTTGTACCTTTTTCATATCTTTTCCACCCCATTCACAAGACAGCTGCCTTCCATATCTCTCTTCTGTAGAGGAAGCTGGGAACACCTTAAACAGAAAGCAGACCTCAAAGGTTATTAAAAAATGAGTAAGAGAAGATAGATGGAACTTTCTAAGCTCTCTAATTCCCTTTCTACCAAGTATTTAATTCAGCCTCAGAAACAGCGCTTGACTGGTAAAACCCATGAAGATTGGAAATACAAAAACTAACCAGCAGAAGAGAATCTGGAATATTGCCAGAAAAGGTTTGACCTGAGGTGGTGGGAGCAGACTAGCACAGAGCAGGGAGAGAAATGGGAGCAAGGTGGCATCTGCGGTTGGAAGATTTATACAGAGCTCTCTGTTGTAGACTGACTGTTTTGCTTTGGTGGCAGAGTAGGGAACCAGCAGAGAAGTCAGAGCCTGGGGTAGTGGGTATGCTGAGGGACACCAAAGCCCAAGAGGCTCTAGCTGTGCCCACCTAGGACTGGAAGTGACCTACCACAGACCATAGCACAGCTCTTCTTGGCATTTGGTAACAAGGGGATCATGGGCGGCAGTCACCCACAGCAGGGGCACAACCCAGGACAGCCTTTCATCTGTATAGTGAAGGGCTCGCAGGGGATAGTGGAATTTCCCCAGCCCGACTGTGCTCCACCAGGTAGGGATACTTCTGGTACAGTATGGTGAGGAACAGGAGGATTGCAAATACTTAAAGCTTTGTTCTTTAACCACTAGCCCTAAGGCAGTCACTAATCCTCAGAGAAGGGCTCCTAGCAGCACACTTACAAAGCCCAACAGTGATACCCAGGCATATTCACTTCCCCCTGGAGCTCTTCCCAGGGCCCTCCCTCAGCTCAGCTGTTCCTTGCAGCCCACTGTGGGAGCAAATACTGCCCATAAACCCATCACTCTTCAGAGGAAGCTGGTAATCTCCTTGCCCTGAGGGCAGACCCTGAAGGCTTAAAAAAAATGAGCAAAAAAATGAAGAAAACAATTGAAAGCTTCTATGCAGAAAAAGTGCTGGTTTCCAAACCTGAGGAGGCTAATAGCAGACAGCTTCCAGACAATTCCCCAAATAACACTCTCCTAGAAGAAACTATTAAAAATCTGAAGAGAGAATTAGAAGAAAAATGGGAAAAGGAAAGAGAAGCTATGCTAGGGAATAACAACATCCTGAAATGTGAATTAGAAAAGGTAAACAATTTCCTGAAATGTGAATTGGAAAAGGTAACGAATTCATAGGAAGTGCAGAGAAACAGAATTAAGGAGTTGGAAAAGGTAAAGAAATCACAGGAAAGTAGGATCTATGAACTGGAAAAAATAAAGAATTGCCAAGAAAGTAGGATTTGTGAATTGGAAAAAAAAATAACTCACTAAAAAACAAATTTAGTGAAATGGAAAAAAATTCCATGGAGCAAAACAACTCACTTAAAAACTTAATTGGACACATGCAAAAAGAAATTTAAAAAGCTAATGAAGAAAATATCTCATTAAAAATCAGAACTGAACAAACAGAAATGAATGATTCACTGAGACACCAAGAATCAGTCAAGCAAAGCCAAAAAAATGAAAATCTGCAGAAAAATGTCAGCTATCTACTTGCCAAAATGACAGGTGTGGAAAAATAGATCTAGGAGAGACAATCTGAGGTTTATTAGACTTCCCAAAAATTATGATGAAAAAAAGAGCCTAGATAATATTTTACAGGAAATCATCAAAGAGAACTGCCCAGAGAAGGTAAAATAGACATTGAAAGAATTCATCGAATGCCTTCTTAAAAAGATCCTAAAAAAAAAAAAAAAAAAAAAAAAAAAAAAAAACAAAAAACTCCAAGGAACATTGTGGCCAAATTTCAGAACTATCAAACTAAGGAAAAAATATTGCAAGCAGCCAGGATAAAACAATTTAAATACCAAGGAGCCACAATAAGGGTCACTCAAGATTTGGCTGCCTCTACATTAAAGGATCAAAGGGCCTGGAATCTGATACTCCAAAAGGCAAAAGAACTTGGAATGCAGCCAAAAATAAATTACCCAGCTAAGTTGAGAATTTCCTTCCATGGAAGAAGATGGACATTTAATGAAACAGATGAATTCCATATGTTCCTAAGTAAAAAAATCAGATCTAAAGAAAAAATTTGATTTCCAATCGTAGAACTCAAGAGAAGCAGAAAAAGGTAAAAAGGACTCTTGAGACCTGTATTTTTGTTGTGGATATACATTAAGACTACATGTATAATTTTATTTTAAGGATATAACAAAAAAAGGGAAGTATAAATGGAAAGGGGATAGTGTAAGAAAAAGGGGAAAGGTGAAATAAAAAGGGCGACACCATATCCCAGAAAGAGACAAAGAAAACCTATCAAATCTGAGGGAAGTTAGAGAGGGGAGAAACATTGTGTGAACCTTACTCCCATCAGAATTGGCTCAAAGAGAAAATAATTAACATATTAGTTTTACAGAAAATTCTTTCTCACCAAATTAAAAATAGGGAAAGGAAAAGGGAAAAGGAAAAGGGTAATAAGGAAAGGGAATAAGAAATGGAAAGGGATTTAAAGGCAGGAGGGAGGGATATTAAAGAGGGAGGGCTGTGTGATGCAAGTGAGGCTCATAAATTTAATACTGAGGAAGGGGTTCAGTGGGGGTAAGGGAAAAAAGCATAATCAGGGGATATTAAGTTGGAAGTAAATACAGAATTAGTAATTTTAACTGTAAATGTGAATGGGATGAATTGGATTAGCTCTTCTCTATGTTGAAGATATCCACTTCCATCAGAATACATCCTCATACAGTATCATTGTTGAAGTGTATAATGATCTTCTGGTTCTGCTTGTTTCACTTAGCATCAGTTGATGTAAGTCTCTCCAAGCCTCTCTGCATTCCTCCTGTTGGTCATTTCTTACAGAACAATAATATTCCATAACATTCATATACCATAATTACCCAACCATTCTGCAATTGATGGACATCCATTCATTTTCCAGTTTCTAGCCACTATGAAACGGGCTGCCACAAACATTTTGCCACATATAGGTCCCTTTCCTTTCTTTAGTATTTCCTTGGGACATAAACCCAGTAGTAGTACGGCTGGGTCAAAGGCTTTGCACATTTTGATAACTTTTTGGGCATAATTCCAGATTGTTCTCAAGAATGGTTGGATTCTTTCACAACTCCACCAACAATGCATCAGTGTCCCAGTTTTCCCACAGCCCCTCCAACATTCATCGTTATATGTTCCTGTCATCTTAGCCAATCTGACAGTTGTGTAATGATATTTCACAGTTGTCTTAATTTGCATTTCTCTGATCAATAGTGATTTGGAACACTCTTTCATATGAGCGGGAATAGTTTTGATTTCATCATCTGAAAATTGTCGGTTCATATCCTTTGACCATTTATAAATTGGAGACTTGCTTGATTTCTTATAAATCAAAGTCAATTCTCTCTATATTTTGGAGATGAGGCCTTTTTCAGAACCTTTAACTGTAAAAATGTTTGCCCAATTTGATATTTCCCTTCTAATCTTGTTTGCATTAGTTTTGTTTGTGCAGAATTATTTTAATTTGGTGTAATCAAAATTTTCTATTTTGTGATCAATAATGGTCTCTAGTTCTCCCTTGGACACAAACTCCTTCCTCCTCCACAAGTCTGAGAGGTAAAACATCCAATATTCCTCTAAATTATTTATGATTTCATTCTTTATGCCTAAATCTTGGACTCATTTTGATCTTATCTTAGTATGTGGTATTAAATATGGGTCCATGCTTAGTTTCTGCCATACTAATTTACAGTTTTCCCAGCAGATTTTGGAAAATAATGAATTCTTATCAAAAACTTGGGATCTTTGGGTTTGTTAAACACTAGATTGCTATTTTTCACTATCTTGCCGTGTGAACCTAACGTTTGCCACTGATGAACTAGTCTATTTCTTAGCCAATACCAAATGGTTTTGGTGACTGTTCCTTTATAATATAGTTCTAGATGAGGTACAGCTAGACCACCTTCATTTAATTTTTTTTTTCATTACTTCCCTGGAAATTCTGGATCTTTTGTTGTTCCATAGCAATTCTGTTGTTATATTTTATAGGTCATTAAAATAGTTTCTTGGGAGTCTGATTGGTATAGCATTAAATAAATAAATTACCATAGGGAGTATTGTCATCTTAATTATATTTGCTTGACCTATCCAAGAGCACTGAATGTCTTTCCAATTGTTTAAATCTGACTTTATTTTTGTGGCAAGTGTTTCATAATTTTGCTCATATAATTCCTGACTTTCCTTTGGTAGATATATTCCAAAATATTTTATACTATCGAGCTGTTATTTTGAATGGAATTTTTCTTTGTATCTCTTGCTGTTGGATTGTGTTGGTAATGTATAAAAATGCTGAGGATTTATGTGGATTTATTTTGCATCCTGAAACTTTGCTAAAGTTCTGAATTATTTCTAATAGCTTTTTAGCAGAGTCTTTGGGGTTCTCTAAGTATACCATCATGTCATCAGCAAAGAGTGATAATTTTATTTCCTCTTTTCCTACTCTAATTCCTTGTATCTCTTTCTCGGCTCTTATTGCCCAGGGTAGAGATTCTAGTACTATATTAAATAGTAATGGTGATAGTGGGCAACCTTGGTTCATTCCTGATGTTACAGGGAAAGGTTCCAGTGTATCGCCATTACATATGATGTTTACTGACGGTTTTAAATATATGCTCTTTATTATTTTAAGGAATAGTCCATTTATTCCTATACTCTCAAGCATTTTCAGTAGAAATGGATGTTGGATTTTATCAAATGCTTTTTCTGCATCTATTGCGATGATCATATGATTTTTATTAATTTGGTTATTAATATGGTCAATTATACTAATAGTTTTCCTAATATTAAACCAGCATTCCTGCTATAAATACCACTTGGTCATAGTGTATTATCCTGGGGATGATTTTCTGAAGTCTTTTTGCTAATATCTTATTTCAGATTTTAGCGTCAATATTCATTAAGGAAATTGGTCTATAGTTTTCTTTCTTTCTTTTTTTTAATTTAATTTTTATTTTATTTTATAATTATAACTTTTTTTTTGACAGTACATATGCATGGATAATATTTTACAACATTATCCCTTGCACTTACTTCTATTCAGATTTTTTCCCTTCCTCCCCCAACCCCCTCCCCTAGATGGCAGGCAGTCTTATACATGTTAAATATATTACAGTATATTCTAGATACAATATATGTGTGTAGAACCGAATTTTTTGTTGCACAGGAAGAATTGGATTCAGAAGGTAAAAATAATAGTTTACACTCATTTCCCAGTGTTCCTTTTCTGGATGTAGCTGATTCTGTCCATCATTAATCAATTGGAATTGGATTAGCTCTTCTCTATGTTGAAGATATCCACTTCCATCAGCATACATCCTCGTGCAGTATCATTGTTGAAGTGTATAATGATCTTCTGGTTCTGCTCATTTCACTTAGCATCAGTTGATGTAATTCTCTCCAAGCCTCTCTGTATTTCTCCTGTTGGTCATTTCTTACAGAACAATAATATTCCATAACATTCATATACCATAATTTACCCAACCATTCTCCAATTGATGGACATCCATTCACCTTCCAGCTTCTAGCCACTATGAAAAGGGCTGCCACAAACATTTTGGCACATACAGGTCCCTTTCCCTTCTTTAGTATTTCCATGGGATATAAGACCAGTAGTAGTATGGCTGGGTCAAAGGGTATGCACATTTTGATAATTTTTTGGGCATAATTCCAGATTACTCTCCAGAATGGTTGGATTCTTTCACAACTCCACCAACAATGCATCAGTGTCCCAGTTTTCCCACAGCCCCTCCAACATTCATTTTTATTTGTTCCTGCCTGTCATCTTAGCCAAACTAACAGGTGTGTAATGATACCTCAGAGTTGTCTTAATTTGCTTTTCTCTGATCAATAGTGATTTGGAACATTCTTTCATATGAGTGGAAATAGTTTTCATTTCATCATCTGAAAATTGTCTGTTCATATCCTTTGACCATTTATCAATTTGAGAATGGCTTGATTTCTTATAAATCAAAGTCAATTCTCTCTATATTTTGGAGATGAGGCCTTTATCAGAACCTTTAACTATAAAAATGTTTTCCTAATTTGTTACTTCCCTTCTAATCTTGTTTGCATTAGTTTTGTTTGTGCAGAAACTTTTTAATTTGGTGTAATCAAAATTTTCTATTTTGTGATCAATAATGGTCTCTAGTTCTCCCTTGGACACAAACTCCTTCCTCCTCCACAAGTCTGAGAGGTAAACCATCCCATGTTCCTCCAATTTATTTATGATTTCGTTCTTTATGCCTAAATCTTGGACCCATTTTGATCTAATCTTAGTATGTGGTGTTAAATGTGGGTCCATGCTTAGTTTCTGCCATACTAATTTCCAGTTTTCCCAGCAGTTTTTGTCAAATAATGAATTCTTATCCCAAAATTTGGGATCTTTGGGTTTGGCAAACACTAGGTTGCTATTTTTATTCACTATCTTGCTCTGTGAACCTAACCTATGCAACTGATCAACTAGTCTATTTCTTAGCCAATACCAAATGGTTTTGGTGACTGTTGCTTTATAATATACCTTTAAATCATGTACACTTAGACCACCTTCCTCTGACTTTTTTTCATTAGTTCCCTGGAAATTCTTGACTTTTTTCTTCCATATGAAATTTGTTGTTATGTTTTCTAGGTCATTAAAGTAGTTTCTTGGGAGTCATATTGGTATGGCACTAAATAAATAGATTCGTTTGGGGAGTATTGTCATCTTTATTATATTCGCTCAGCCTATCCAAGAGCACTGAATGTCTTTCCAATTATTTAAATCTGACTTTATTTTTGTGGCAAGTGTTTTGTAATTTTGCTCATAGAATTCCTGACTCTCCTTTGGTAGAGATATTCCCAAATATTTTATACTATCGAGCATTATTTTGAATGGAATTTCTTTTTTTATCTCTTGCTGTTGGATTGTGCTGGTAATATATAAAAATGTTGAGTATTTATGTGGATTCATTTTGTATCCTGCAACTTTGCTAAAATTCTGAAGTATTTCTAATAGCTTTTTAGAAGAATCTTTGGGGTTCTCTAAGTATACCATCATGTCATCTGCAAAGAGTGATAATTTGATTTCCTCATTTCCTACTCTAATTCCTTGAATCTCTTTCTCGGCTCTTATTGCCGAGGTTAGAGTTTCTAGTACTATCTTGAAAAGTAATGGTGATAGTGGGCAACCTTGTTTCACTCCTGATCTTACAGGGAAAGGTTCTAGTTTATCACCATTACATATGATGTTTACTGAAGGCTTTAAATATATGCTCCTGATTTTTCTAAGGAATAGTCCATTTATTCCTATACTCTCAAGCCTTTTTATTAGGAATGGATGTTGGATTTTATCAAATGCTTTTTCTGTATTTATTGAGATGATCATATGGTTTTTACTAATTTGATTATTAATATGGTCAATTATACTAATAGTTTCCTAATATTAAACCAGCCCTGCATTCCTGGTATAAATCCCACTTGGTCATAGTGTATTATCCTGGGGATGATTTTCTGAAGTCTATTTGCTAATATCTTATTTAAGATTTTAGCATCAATATTTATTAAGAAAATTGGTCTATAGTTTTCTTTCTAAGTTTTCAATCTACCTGGTTTAGGTATCAGTACCATGTCTGTGTCATAGAAGGAATTTGGTAGGACTCCTTCAATCCCTATTTTTTCAAATAGTTTATATAACATTGGAGTTAGTTGTTCTTTAAATGTTTGGTAGAATTCACCTGTAAATCCATCTGGTCCTGGGGACTTTTTCTTAGGAACTTGGTTAATAGCTTGTTCTATTTCTTTTTCTGAGATGGGACTATTTAGACTACTTACTTCTCCCTCTGTTAATCTGGGCAAGCTATATTTTTGAAGGTATTCTTCCATTGCATTTAAGTTATTGAATTTATCGGCATAAAGTTGAGCAAAGTAGCTCCTAACTATTGTTCTAATTTCCTCTTCATTTGTGGTGAGTTCACCCTTTTCATTTTCAAGACTAACAATTTGCTTTTTCTCTTTCCTATTTTTAATCAGGTTTACTAAGGGTTTGTCTATTTTGTTGGTGTTTTCATAAAACAACTCTTAGTTTTATTAATTAATTCAATAGTTGTTTTTTTTTTTTTTACTTTCAATTTTAATAATCTCACCTTTTATTTTTTGAATTTCAAGTTTTGTGTTTGTCTGGGGGTTTTTAATTTGTTCCTTTTCTAGCAATTTTAGTTGTAAGCCCAATTCGTTGGCCCTCTCTTTCTCTATTTTATGCAAGTAGGCCTGTAGAGATATAAAACTTCCCCTTATTACTGCTTTGGCTGTATCCCACACACTTTAGTATGATGTCTCATTATTGTCATTTTCTTAGGTGAAGTTATTAATTATGTCTATGATTTGCTGTTTTACCCAATCATTCTTTAGTATAAGATTATTTAGTTTCCAATTATTTTTTGTTCTATTTTCCCCTGGCTTTTTATTAAGTGTAATTTTGATTGCATTATGGTCTGAAAAGGATGCATTTACTATTTCTCCCTTACTGCATTTGATTTTGAGGTTTTAATGCCCTAGTATATGATCAATTTTTGTATAGGTTCCATGAACTGCTGAGAAGAAGGTATACTCCTTTCTGTCTCCATTTAGCTTTCGCCAAAGATCTATCATATCAAACTTTTCTAGTATTCTATTTACCTCCTTGACTTCTTTCTTATTTATTTTGTGGTTTGATTTATCTAATTCTAAGAGTGCAAGGTTGAGATCTCACACTATTATAGTTTTGCTATCTATTTCCTCTTGCAGCTCTCTTAATTTCTCTTTTAAGAATTTAGATGCTGCACCACTTAGTGCATATATGTTTAATATTGATACTGCTTCATTATTGATACTGCCCTTTAGCAGGATATAATGCCCTTCCTTATCTCTTTTAATTAGATCAATTTTTGTTTTTGCTTGATCTGAGATGAAGATGGCTACCCCTGCTTTTTTGGCTTTGCCTGAAGCATAGGAGATTCTGCTGCACCCTTTTACTTTTAGTTTGAATGTATCACCCTGTTTTAGGTGTGTTTCCTGTAAACAACCATAGTAGGATTCTGACTTTTAATCCAGTCTGCTAACTGCTTCCTCTTTATGAGGCAGTTTTCCCCATTCACATTTATGGTTAGAAGGACTAATTCTATATTGCTTGCCATCCTATTAGCCCCTGCTTATGCTTTTCCCCTTTCCTTTCCTCTTACCCCCTTACCCAGTATTAAACTTGTGAACACCACTTGCTTTTCACAGCCCTCCCTTTTTAGGATCCCTCCCCCACCTTAAAGTTCCTCCCCTTATTTTACCCCTTTTCCTCTCAATTTCTGTATTCCCTTCCCCTTAGCTTACTCCTTCCCTCTCACTTTTCAATGAAGTGGAAGAAGTTTCACCATAAATCGAATATGTCTATTGACACACACTATGTTCATCTACCTCCTTTCTTTCTCTCAGATATAATAGGTTACCTTTGCCTCTTCATGAGATGTAGTACCACTACATTACACTTTTTTATGATATAATTTCCTTTCTACCTCTAATTTCTAGGACGAATCATACATATGTTCTTTACATATATTTTTGGCAGATGTATAATTCTCAAGATTTCTTTTTTACCTTTTTAGAAATCTCTTGAAGATCAAACCTTTTATGTAGGTCTGGTTTTTTCATCAAAAATAGATGGAATTCATTTATTTTGTTAAACGTCCATCTTCTTCCCGAAAACCATGCTCATTTTTGCTGGGTAAGTTATTCTTGGCTGCATACCAAGTTCCTTAGCCTAACAAACTTTCAAAGAACAATGAGCTCCAATGTTATATAAACTATTTGAAAAAATAAGGAATGAAAGAGTCCTACCACATTCCTTTTATGACATGGTACTGATACCCAAACCAGGAAGGTTGAAAACGGAGAAAGAAAACTATAGACCAATCTCCCTAATGAATATTGATGCTAAAATCTTAAATAAGATATTAGCAAAAAGACTCCAGAAAATCATCCCCAGGATAATACATCATGATGAAGTAGGATTTATCTCAGGAATGCAGGGCTGGTTCAATATTAGGAAAACTATCAGTATAATTGGCCATATTAATAATCAAATTAACAAAAATCACCTGATCATCTCAATAGATGCAGAAATAGCATTTAATAAAATCCAACACCCATTCCTATTATAGGAATAAATGAACTTTTCCTTAAGATAATCAGTAACATCTATTTAAACCCATCAATAAGCATTATATGTAATGGAGAAAGATTGCAACCATTCCCATTAATATCAGGGGTGAAATAAGGTTGTCCACTATCACCATTATTATTCAATATTATATTAGAAATGCTAGTTTTGGCAATAAGAATGGAGAAAGAGATTAAACGAATTACAGTAGGTAATGAGGAAACCAAATTATCACTCTTTGCAGATAATATGATGGTATACATAGAGAACCCCAAAGATTCAACTAAAAAGCTATTAGAAATAATCCATACTTTTAGCAAAGTTGCAGGATACAAAATAAATCTACATAAGTCATCAGCATTTTTATATGTCACTAACAAATTCCAACAGTTAGAGTTACAGAGAGAAATTCCATTTAAAGTAACTACTGATACTATAAAATATTTAGGAATCTATCTGCCAAGGGAAAATCAGAAACTATACGAGTAAAACTACAAAATGCTTTCCACACAAATTAAGTCCAATCTAACTAATTGGGAAAATATTAAATGCTCTTGGAGAGGGCGAGCACATATAATAAAGATGACAATACTACCTAAACTAATCTATTTACTTATCACTATACCAATTAAACTCCCAAAAAATTATTTTAATGACCGAAAAAATAACAACAAAGTTCATATGGAAAAACAAAAATTCAAGAATTTCAAGGGAATTAATGGGAAAAAAAAATCAAATGAAGGTGGCCTAGCTGTACCAGATCTAAAATTATATAATAAAGCAGCAGTTACCAAAACCATTTGGTATTGGCTAAGAAATAGACTAGTTGATCAGTGGAATAGGTTTGGTCCAAAAGAGAAAATAATTAATAAGTCTAACAACCTCATGTTTGACAAACCGAAGGACCCCAGCCTTTGGGATAAAAACTCAATATTTGACAAAAATTGCTGGAAAATTTTGAAATTAATATGGCAGAAACTAGCCATTGATCCACACTTAACACCATACACAAAGGTCAGGTCAAAATGGGTTCATCACCTAGGAATAAAGAATGAGATTATAAATAAATTAGAGGAACATTGGATAGTTTACCTCTCAGACCTGTGGAAAAGGAATGAATTCATAACCAAAGAAGAACTAGAGATCATTATTGATCACAAAAGAGAAAGCTTTGATTATATTAAATTGAGAAGTTTTTGTACAAACAAAATCAATGTAGATAAGATTAGAAGGGAAACAATAAACTGGGAAAACATTTTTACAGTCAAAGGTTCAGATAAAGGCCTCATTTCCAAAATATATAGAAAATTGACTCTAATATATAAGAAATCAAGCCAATCTCCAATTATTAAATGGTCAAAGGATATGAACAGACAATTCTCGGATAAAGAAATTGAAACTATTTCTAGTCATGTGAAAAGTTGCTCCAAATCATTAATAATCAGAGAAATGCAAATTAAGACAACTCTGAGATACCACTACACACATGTCAGCTTGGCTAGAATGACAGCGAAAGGTAATGCAGAATATTGAAGGGGATGTGGGAAAACAGGACACTGATACATTCTTGGTGGAACTGCGAATACATCCAGCTATTCTGGAGAGTAATTTGGAACTATGCTCAAAAAGTTATCTAATTCACTTCCAATTGGTCAATGATGGACAGAAATAGGTGTAAAATGTTTGCACTATTGTCTTTCTACCCACGCTATTTATACCTTCGGAATCTAATGTTTTACATGCAATAAGAAATTTGGTTTTACACACATGCATTGTATTTAGGTTATACTGTAACACATTTAATATGTATGGGGTTGCCTGTTACCTAAGGGAGCAAGTAAAGGGAGGAAAGGGAAAATTTGTAGAAATGAATACAACGGATAATGTTGTAAAAAAAATGCATATATATTGCCAAAAAATTATAATTAAAATTAATAAAAAAGAAAGTGTTTTTTTTTTGTTTACATCATGCCTAAATCTGTCTCTGTAATTTCCAATCATTGTCCCAACTTAAATTGCTAAGTGTTCTAAAAGATAACATTAAGTGTAATTCCTCTAAAAATATAAAAGTTTACCATAATAATTCTATACTAATGACTCTCCAAAGCATGGAAATAATGATTCTTTGGTTTTAAAATATTGTACTTATAGAACACAAACTCTACCAGTTGCTAATATGATGGAAAACATTTTCAGTGCATTGTTGATTTAATCATTGTCCATTATTTGAAGGCAAATCTGAAGGGATTTATCATGAGAATATGAAGGATTATTTGGCTATGGCAACCCAGAAAACACAGCAAAATACCTCTAGGTCAATTTAGTGTCTTTTCTGTTTTTTTAGTGATGGCAACACAGACTCAGTCAAGGAAGGAGAAGATATTAACATTAATTCAACTGTTGCTCCTCAACATACAGAATACTACTTCAAAAATCAATGTCAGTACAATAAGAGGACTTAAACCCTAATTAGCAATATAGAAGAATAGAAAGAACAAGGATATTGAACTTGTTTGACCTTGGATAAGTTAGTTAACTTCCTTCAATCTCTTTTTTCTTCATATGTAAAATGAGAAGGTTGGAGTGAATCCAGGTCTCAAATTGTTATTTTCATATTGATGTTGATTTCATAAAAGAATAAAATTCCATCTAAATTAAAGAATAGCTCACAAGTTTTTGAAGGGACAATTAAAGAAGTTTCTCTTATTGTTCACTTAAAAAGTAAAACAAAATAAAACAAAGCAAAAAAACCAGGATATGAGAAATTTGTTCATCTTGTTTTGTAATATTCTTGGTGAACATAAGGAAAAACACTACTGTGAAAATGATTACAACTTACTCCAACATCTGTTGAAAGAATTAGAAAATGAGAAAGAAATTCTACAAAAAGCATTATAAATTAAATTAACATGTATTCTAATACTTATTTATTTCATACAAAGGTGGAAATAGAATAAGGGATAGAAACTGGATCTGTTGTGCCATGACTATTCTATCATTTGATATTAGGAAACTTTTTCTAAGTAAAATATTAGAGAACTTTCTCTAGTGCTGAGACTGCATGAAAGGTCATCCAGATAGTATATATCAGAAAAGTTATTTAATGCACATTCAGGAACACATTGAGCATAGTTTTTTCTGGTATCCTGATTCTGAGAATGGCTTTTTAAATGGTTATATCATATTACTTATATATTGAAAAATATTGTTCTGAATAGCAAAAATAAAAAAGAAAAATTTAATTTCTTTATAAATCTTATAAAGAAGGATTGACAAAAATTATTAACTATCACTTCATGAACAATAAAAAATATAAAGAAAAAACAAATTTTCAATTGCTAGACAAGAAACTCAGTTAAATTAGATTATTGCAATTAACAACAAAGCTGGAAAAACTGAAGAGCAGAAACTGAAATTTTACTTTCAAAAGACTATTAAGAAAACAGTAATATGCACTGAATTATACTTGTACTGTCAAAAATCTTAAGAAAATTATACATATATATATATACACATCAGTAACTATTCAGTTGAAATATTATATATACATCAATAAATAACTATTCAGTTGTATATTCAGAGTGAATATTATAGCTCTTCTTCATCTCTCTGTGTAAAAATAAGCCAAGTTAATTTGAATGGTTGTAAATTTAGAACTTGATTCAAGCAGCACAATGACAGGCACAAATAAGAACATTTGGAGAACCTTGCCATCTATGGGGAATCCCATAATCAAATGGACACCGTGAAGAACATCCTGTATGGTAAACAATTTTCATGAGCATATGTTTTCTTATTTTATGGCTCACTTGATATCAATAATCAAGTTCCTCAAAAAATAGCAGCTGTGCTGTTAGATGTATTAGGAAATTTTACATGATCTTTACATACAATTGTAAAATATTTTGCTAGAATAAAGAAAATGCTTCTTTTTAAGAGTCAACAAATAAACAAAGTAATCTTACAGTCTTTGCAACTTTAACTCAATTGCACAAAGATGTATTTATATATAAAATATTGTAAGTTAAATTCTCTATTCCTTCTTATGTTTTAACAAAATGCTTTCAACATACATGGAACACTCTTGTAAATATGTAATATGAGTCAGTTGCTGATAACTTTTCATATAGTTACATTATATATTCTATTTTGAGGTGACATATCTACATGTATATATTACTATATGTGTAGATGCATGTGTTCTTATATGTATTTCATTTTATGAAAGCATGTTTAGTGTATATACATATATGTAAACAGATATGGACAGAGATTTAAAATAAAGAACTGGATTGAGAATTTAATGACAGGATTATTAGAGCACACTAGAATGTATTTGTACTATTTTCTGACCCTTGCAATTACCACAATTTTTCCCTCAATTTAAATTATTCATTTCTGATATCAATAATCTTGTATGACATAGACATGTAATATTTGTTTAATTCTGGGCAAGGGACACCTCTGTGCATCTCAAGAAATTCCTTACAACTTATGTACTAGGTAATAGTTGAGTTATGATCTACTCTATGTAAATGGAGAAAAACTTCTAGACTGAGATTTTCCTACATGATGAAATTTTTGATCATTCATGTATTCAAGTTTTCCTGAAGTAAAAAAAAAAAACATACATACATATACATATATGTGTATAATAATTGAAACATAATGTCATTCAAAAAATACATGACTTAAAAAAGCAGAGTTGTAGAAATGCTTTTTTCCATGTAGATTATGATGGCTTGTTAATATCTTGAAATGACTTACTCTCCAGGACCCCTAGTGTAACGAGCTGTCGTCTCCAGAAGCTGCCGGATCACTCTCTGGGAAGAGATCTGCTGTGTCTTCTACTCAAATCTCTCCGACAGATTCTTCTTCCTGTAAATGAACCGTTGTCCCCAGGCAGTTGCTGTTAACTCTTGTCCTTAGAAGTGACTTCCCTTCCTGCAGAGAGCCCCGTCAAGCCTGATGCAATTCAGAGTCTTCTTCTTGAATCCTGGCTCTGAATCTCCTCCAGCTCTTATCCTTCTCCAGGCCGATCTGCTCTCTGCGCCCAGTGCTGTCTCTTTTTATCCTCCCAGAGAATGGACGTGGGATAATGCAAGGGCTTCTGGGAAGAACCACCCCAGCCAATGAGCTTGCCCCCTCTATCAAGTCAACCTGAGTTCTCACCTTGTAATTGTCCAGAAAACCTGAATTCTCACCTTGTCACCATCCAGACAACCTCAGTTCTCACTTAGTAATCCTAACACCTAGAATCTTCTGTCTCAAAATTAATAAAATGGTCAATGGTTATTGGGTTGGCATTCATGTCAGACCTACATTTTAAATGGGAACTCATTAATTTGGAATTATACCCAAAGGGGCTGTAAAATTATGCATACCCTTTGATCCAGGAGTCTCACTGTTGGATCTGTATCCCAAAGAGATTATAAAAGAGGGAAACATGTTTGTAGCATCTCTTTTCTTAAGACAAAGAATTGGAAATTAAGGAGATGTTCATCAGTTGGAGAATGTCTAAAAAAGTTATAATATATGAATGTAGTAGAATATTATTGTTCTATAAGAAATAATGAACAGGTTGATTTCAGAAATTCTGAACCAGGAGAGTATTAATCACAGTAAGAACAAGATTATGTGATGATAAATTGTGATGGACTTCACTCTTTGCAACAAAACAATGATTCAAGACAATGCCAGAGCATTGCAGCTTCCAAGCACCAGGGAATCTTCTGTGAGGCTCTTAGGCTACTCTGTCCTGCTTACAATCAGGTGTTGGAAGATTTGCTGTAAAACACCCCAAAACAAATAAAAAAGGCAAATTGTAAGGGGCTGATCCCTGGAAAAAACTCAGCACCTGTCTGTGATTAGTCAGCATCAGGGGGCACTCAGAACTACCAGCCCTAGGGCAAATTAAAGCATCTGTCACTCTTTTGTCTTAAGAGCAGATCTCAACCCTCAAAAAAGTGAGCAAAAAAAACAAAAAGAATTTTGACCATAGACAACTTTTATGGACAGAGAGAATAGACCTCAAACCCTAAATGCGCGATGCAAAAGGAGAAATGAGTTGGTCGCCATTTCACAAGGCTTTCATGGAAGATTTCAAAAAGGATTTTAAAAGACAGTTCAAAGAAAAATGGGGAAAGAAAATGAGATATTTACAAGACAGTATGGAAAAGGAAAAACAGAAATTATCTGTAGAAAACTCCTTAAAAATACATTTGATGAAATGGAAAAAAAAACACACAACTCCTTACAAAGTAGATATGGAAAAAATATGAATTTGATGAAAATCAAAAGTTGTGAAATGGGAAAAAAATTGCAATGAACAAAACAATTTAATTGGCCAAATAAAAAGGAGCTAAAACAAGTAATTGAAGAAAATAATAAACTAAAAATTAAAATTGAAAAAGTTGAAGTGAGTGATTCAATAAGGCTTCAAAAATCAGTCAAACAAAATAAAATAAATGAAAAAATAGAAGAGGACCACATGTGGCCCACTGAGGATGTTTATGAGGCCTGCCTATGGCAAAATCAGACCCGAAGTGAGCTTTGACCTAAACTCACTTTAGCAACACACACTTCCGGAACTTGGCTGAGGTAACTAAGACAGAGGGTGAGGCACTCCAACAGTCTGAGGGACAGTGAACTGGCCCCTTATTTAAAAAGTTTGAGGACCACTGGTCTACACATGATGTTTTAGAAAATCCTAAAGGAAAACTGCCCTAAGGTCTTAGAATCAGAAGGTAAAATAGCCATTTAAAAATTGTACCAATCACCTTCTGAAAGAGATCCCAAAATGAAAATGCCAAGGAATATTGTGGCTAAATATCAGAACTATCCGATCAAGAAAAACACAGTGCAACAAGCTAGAAAGAAACAATTTAAATACTGAGAAGCCACAATTACTATTGCCCAGGACCTAGTAGCTTCCAATTCCTAGTAGATTCCAGATCGAAGGATCTAGAATCTGGTATTTCAAAAGGCAAAGGAACTTTGATTACAGACAAGAATAAACAACCCAGCTAAAATGAGCATTATCTTTCAGTAAAGAACATAGACATTTAATGATACAGGTGAATTTCACCTATTTATGATGAAAAGAATAGAGCTAAATAAAAGTTTATCCCCAAACACAGAATTCAAGAGAAGCATAAAAAAGTTAAAGAGGGAAGAATTCTTGAGAACTATTTTTGTTGTGAGTATTCTTAGAGAGTCCCTGTATAGTTTGATTTTATTATAGTCATATGAAAAATAAATTAGAGGTGGGAAGGGGATTACACTGGAAAAAGAGGAAAGAGGACATAAAATAAGGAAAATTACATCTCACTAAGAGGCAAAGAAGATCTATTATAATTGAGAGAAAGAAGAGAGGGGAGTGAACGTTGTGTGAATCTTACTCTCATCTGATTTTGTACAAAGAAAAAATATCATATTTGATGTCACAGAGAAACTTGTCTTGCCTTATAGGAAAGTGGGAGGGGAAAGAACAAAAGAAAGGGCAAGACTATTAGAAGGGAAAACAGAATTAGTAAGGGAAAGGTTTAAGAAAAGAGGAGGGGCTCTAAAGTGAGAAGACTGAGGGAAGTGGTGATCAGAAGAAAAATACTAAGGAGGAGGGAAGAGGGAAAGGAAAGAGAAAAGAATAACAAGGTAAATAAGATGGCAGGAAATATAGAATTAGTTATTTTGATTGTGAATGGGAATGGGATGAACTCTCCCATAAAGTGAAAACAAATCACAGAGTGGATTAAAAGTCAAAATCCTACACTATGCTATTTACAAAAAACACAATCCTGATCTCAGATCAAGTAAAAGCAAAGATAGATCTAATTAAAAGAAATAAGGAAGGCAATTATATTTTACTAAAGGGTACCATAGATAACAAGGCAATATTAATACTAAACATATATGCACCAAGTGGTATAGCATCCAAATTTCTAGAAGTTAAGAGAGAGACAAAAATAATTAGACAGCAATAATATACTAGTTGGGAACCTCAACCTTGCTCTCTCAAAACTAGATAAATTTGGGGTCAACTAGGTGGCTCAGTGGAGAACCTGAATTCAAATCTGGTCTCAGATACTTAACACTTCCTAACTGTGTGACCCTGGCAAGTCATTTAATCCCAATTGTCTCAGGGGGGAAAAAAAATCAGAAAATAAATAAGAATAAATTACAGAGGTAAACAGAATGTTAGAAAAGGATCCTCTTTGGAGAAAATTAAATGGAGACCAAAAAGAATATACTTTTTTCTCAATAGTTCATAGAACATATAAAAAAATTGACCATGTATTAAGGCATAAAAACCTCAAAATCAAATGATGAGAGGCAGAAATAATAATAATAATAATAATAATTGTATATATATGATATATGATATGATCATATATATATATATATATATAAAATCATGATGGAATAAAACGCACATGAAAAAAAGTCTGGGGAAAAATAGATCAAATTTAATTGGAAACTAAATAATGTAATCCTAAAGAATGGATGGGTAAAACATTAAATCATAGACACAATCAATATATTTATCCAAGAGAATGACAATAATGAAACAACACACCAAAATTTATGGTGTGAATGCAGCCAAAGTGGTTATTAGGGGAATTTTTATATCTCTAGGTAATTTTTGCAAAAAATAGAGAAAGAAAAGGTCAATGAATTGGGCTTAAAACTAAAAAAAGCTAGAAAAACAATAAATTTAAAACCTTCAATTAAATAACAAATTAGAAATTCTAAAAAAGGCGAGATTAATAAAATTGAAAGTAAGAAAGCATTTGAATTAATAAATAAGAGTTGGTTTTATGAAAAAAAAACAAGAAAATAGATGAACCTTTACTTAATTTGATTAAAAAAGGAAAGAAAATCAAGTTGTTAGTTTCAAATATGAAAAGTGAAAATTTTCTACCAATCAAAAGGAAATTAGAGCAATAATTAGGAGTTATTTTGCCCAATTATATGCCAATAAATTTGATAATGTAAGTGAAATGAAGGAATATCTACAAAAATATAGATTGCCCTGGTTAACAGGAAAAGAAAAGTTTTTTAAATAGTCCCATTTTAGAAAAAGAAATAGAAGGCGGAGCCAAGATGGTGGAGAAGGCACATGTGACTTTCTCAGCTATTCTCATGCCCTCACGACTAATTATTAAACTCAGCCTCAAAAATAAAGCTTGACTGGTAAAATTCACAAAGATTAGAAGTACAGCAATTTACCAGCTGAAGGTAATCTGGAAGCCTGCCAGAGTAGGCTTATCCTGAGGGGCCAGAGCAGATCATTGCAAGCAGAGATACAGGAGAGACTAACATTTGGAACAGATCAGGGGAAGGGGTGACCTCTGTGACTAGAAAAGTTATAGAGATGACTCTGCCATAGTCTAACTGTTCTGCCTTGATTACAAAGCAGTAATCCAGCAGGGAAATTAAAGTCAATGGTAGAGGATACGCTAAAAATGCCAGAACCTAACAAGATCTAGCTATACCCACCCAAAACTGGAAGTGACTCAGCACAGATCACAGAACAGCTATGCAGCAGCAATCTGCAGGCAGTTACAAATCTGCACTGTGGGGGAGAGGGGGGGACAGCCTGGGACAGCCTCTAATCTGCACAGTGTGGGGCTTAGCCTGAGGCAATAGAACTTCCACAGCGCAACTGTGCTTCCCTGGATAGAGCCACTTCCAGTGATGTGCAGGACTATTTGCTGGGCAACTGCTAATACCCACAGCCCCACAGCAGCCGTTGGCTTGGGGTACTGACACTTTCACTGCTCAGCCTCTAGCCAAAGACAGTCATTAATCCACATACCAGAGTTCTTCCCAGGGCACTTCTGGCCTGAATCACTTCCAGTGGGGAACTCTTTCCAGGGCACTCCATATCTTACCACACTTTATAGTCAGTTGGCAGGACAGCTACCATCCATGCACCTATCTCTGTTCTGCAGAAGAAGCTGGTAGGTAGCCTCCTGGCCCTGAAGGCAGACTACAGGCTTTAAAAAAATGAGAAAAAAAAATCAAAAGGACTATCAATAGCTTCTGTACAGAAAGAGAGCAGGTTTTCAACCCCAGGGAGACTAATAGCAGACAGTCTCCAGACAATTGTTGGTCCCCAACACAAAAGCCTCTCCTACAAGAGACAATAAAAAATCTTAAAAGAGAGCTAGAAGAAAAATGGGGAAAGGAAAGAGAAGCTATGCAAAATAATAACAACTTCCTGAAATCTGAATTGGAAAAGGTAAAAAACTACCAGGAAATGCAGAATTTGTGAACTGGAAAAGCTAAAGAAATCTGAAGAAAGTAGGATTTGTGAATTGGAAAAAGAAAATAACTGACTTAAAAAAAATTAGTGAAATGGAAAAAAAAATTCCATAGAACAAAACAACTCATTTAAAAACACAATTGGACATATACAAAATAAAGCAAAAAAAATAATAAAATAGCTCATTAAAAATTAGAACTGAACAAATTTTATAGAAATGAATGATTCATTGAGACATCAAGAATCAGTCAAGCAAAATGAAAAAAAAATGATAAATTAGAAAAAAAAAACATTAAATATCTACTTGGAAAAACAACAGACCTGGAAAATAGATATAGGAGTGATAAACTGAGGATTATTGGACTTCCCAAAAATTATGATGAAAAAAAGAGCCTAAATACTATTTTACAGCAAATCAGCAAAGAGAACTGCCCAGATGTAATAGAACCAGAAGGTAAAATAAATGTTGAAATAATTCATCAAACACCTTTTGAAAAAGATTCTAAAATATAAACTCCAAGGAATATAGTGGCCAAATTTCAGAACTATCAAACTAAGGAAAAATATTACAAGCAGCCAGGAAAAAAAATAATTCAAATACCCAAGTGCCACAATAAGGGTCAATCAAGATCTGGTTGCCTCCACATTAAAGGATCATAGGGCCTGGAATGTGATATTCCAAAAGGCAAAAGAACTTGGGATGTAGCCAAACATAAATTGAGCATTTTCTTTCATGGAAAAAGGTGGAAATTTGATGAAACAGATGAATTCCAGTTGTTTCTAAGGAAAAAAAAAACAGAGATAAACAAAAAAATTTGATCTTCAACCATAGTACTCAAGAAAAGCAGAAAAAAAGGTAAAAGTTACTCTTGAGAACTGCATTTCTGTTGGGAATATACATAAAGACCACATGTATAATTTGATTTTTCTGATATAACATAAAAAGGGAAGTAGAAATGGAAAGGGGATGCTGTCAGAAAAAGGGAAAAGGGGAAATAAAAAGAAGGAAACTACATCCCACAAAGAGGCAAAGGAAACCTATCATATCTGAGGGAATTTAGAGAGAGGGAGGAACATTGTGTGAATCTTCCTCTCATCAGAGTTTGCTCAAAAAGAAAATAATTGACATATTTGTTTTATAGGGAATCTTCTCTCAGCTTATTAAAAAGTGGGAAAATGGAAAAGAGGAAAATAGAAAATGAAAAGAGTAATAAGATAAGGGTACAAGAAAGGGGAAGGGATTTGAAGAGAGGAGGAAAGGATCCTAAAGAGGAAGAGCTGCATGATGCAAGTGGGGCCCATAAGTTTAATATTGGGAATGGAGAAAGAGGGATAAGAAAAAGAAAAGAATAATCTGGGGATAATATGATGTCAGGAAATACAGAATTAGTAATTTTAACCATAAATATAAATGGAATGAACTCTCCCATAAAGCAGAGGCAGATAGCAGACTGGATCAAAAGTCAGATGCCTACAATATGTTTTTACATGAAACACATTTAAAGCAGGGAGATACATACAAAGTAAAGGTAAAAGACTGGAGCAGAATCTATTATGCTTCAGGTGAAGTCAAAAAAGGAGGGGTAGTCATCCTTATCTCAGATCAAGCAAAAGCAAAAAATGAACTAATTAAAGGAGATAAGGAAGGAAGCTAAATCTTGCTAAAGGGTACCATAGACAATGAACTAATATCAAAACTAAACATATATGCAAAAAGTGGTAAAGCATCTAACTTCCTAAAGGAGAAGTTAAGAGAGTTTCAAGAAGAAATACATAGCAAAAAGTATAATGGTGGAAGATCTCAACCTTGGACTCTCAGAATTAGATAAATCTAAACACAAAACAAATAAGAAAGAAATTAAAGAGGTAAATAGAATATTAGAAAAATTAGTTAAGATAGATCTTTGGAGAAATTGAATAGTGACAGAAAGGACTATACTTTCTTCTCAGTAGTTCAAGAAACCTATACAAAAATTGACCATATATTAGGATATAAAGACCTAAAATTAAATGCAGGAAGGCAGAAATAGTAATTTTTTTTCAGATCATGATGCAATAAAAACTACATTCAACAAAAAGTTAGGGGTAAATAAACCAAAAATTGGAAACTAAATAATCTCATCTTAAAGAATGATTGGGTGAAAAAAGAAAATTATATAGACACAATTAATAATTTCACCCAAGATAATGACAATGATCAGGCATCATACCAAAATTTGTGGGATGCAGCCAAAGCAGTAAGATGGGGAAATTTTTAATCTTTAGGGGCTTACTTGAATAAAATAGAGAGAAAGAAGATCTATGAATTGGGCTTGGAACTTTAAAAGCTAGAAAAAGACCAAATTAAACCCCCCCAATCAAATACTAAGCTGGAAATTGTAAAATTAAAAGGAGAAATTAATAATATTGAAATTAAAAATTATTGAATTAATAAATAAAACAAAGAGTTGGTTTTATGAAAATAGCAATTAAATAGAGAAACCCTTAGTAAATCTGATTAGAAAAGGAAAGAGGAAAATCAAATTGTTATTCTGAAAAATGAAAAGGGCAAACTTTCCACCAATGAAGAGGAAATTAGAGCAATAATAAGAAGTTACTTTGCCCAACTCTATGCCAATAATTTTGATAACAATTTAAATGGATGGCTACCTCCAAAAATATAGACTTCCCAGATTAACAAAGGATGAAGTAAATTGCTTAAGTAGTCCCATTTCAGAAAAATAAATAGAACAAGCTATTAATCAATTCCCTAAGAGAAAATCCCCAGGACAAGAGGGATTTACATGTGAATTCTACCAAACATTAAAAAAACAATTAGCCCCAATGCTATATAAACTATTTGAAAAAATAGGGAATGAAGGAGTCCTACCAAATTCCTTTTATGACTCAGACATGGTACTGATACCTAAACTAGGTAGGTTGAAAACAGAGAAGGAAAATTATAGGCCAATCTCCCTAATGAATATTGATAATAAAATCTTAAATAAGATATTAGCAAAAAGACTACAGAAAATCATCCCTAGAATAATACGCCATGATCAAGTAGGATTTATACAAGGAATGCACGGCTGGTTCAACATTAGGAAAACTATTAGTATAATTTACCATATTAATAACCAAATTAAGAAAAACCATATGATCATCTCAATAGATACAGAAAAAGCATTTGATAAAATCCAACATCCATTCCTATTAAAAACACTTGAGAATATAGGAAGAAATGGACTTTTCCTTAAAAATAATCAGGAGCATATATTTACGACCATCAGTAAGCATCATATGTAATGGTTATAAACAGGAAGGAACCATTCCCAATAAGATCAGGAGTGAAACAAGGTTGCCCACTATCACCATTACTATTTAATATTGTATTAGAAATGCTTATTTTGGCAATAAGAGTTGAGAAAGAGATTAAAGAAATTTGACTTAATTTGTCTAATTAATTAAATTAGTGACTTAGCACCTTGTAAGAATCCTAAAAACAGTAGGTAATGAGGAAACCAAATTATCACTCTTTGCTGATGATATGATGGTATATTTAGAGAACCCCAGAGATTCTACTAAAAAGCTATTAGAAATAATCCACACCTTTAGCAAAGTTGCAGGATACAAAATAAAATCCACATAAGTCATCAGCATCCTTATATATCACTAACAAAATCCAACACTTAGAGTTACAAAGATAAATTCCATTTAAAGTAACTACTGATACTATAAAATATTTAGGAATCTATCTGCCAAGGAAAAATCAGAAACTATATGAGCAAAACTACAAAACACTTTCCACACAAATTAAGTCTGATCCAAGCAATTGGAAAAATATTAAATACTCTTGGATAGGACAAGCAAATATAATAAAGATGACAATACTACCTAAACTAATCTATTTATTCCAATCAGACTCCCAAAAAACTTTTAATGACCTAGAAAAAATAACAACAAAATTCATATGGAAGAACAAAAGGTCAAGAATTTCAAGAGAATTAATGAAAAAAAAAAAAAAAAGTCAGATGAAGGTGGTCTAGCTGTACCTGATCTAATGCTATATTATAAAGTAGCAGTCACCAAAACCATTTGGTATTGGCTAAGAAATAGACTAGTTGATCAGTGGAAGAGGTTAAGTTCAAAGGACAAAACAGTCAATAATTTTAATAATCTAGTGTTTGACCAACCAAAAGACCACAGTTTTTAGGATAAGAACTTACTGTTTGACAAAAATTGCTGGGAAAATTGGAAATCAGTAATGCCGAAACTAGGAATTGACCCACACTTAACACTGTACACCAAGATAAGGTCAAAATGGGTTCATAACAGGCATAAAGAATGAGATTATAAATACATTAGAAGAACATAGAATAGTTTACTTTTTTTAAAAAAAAGCAAATGGACGCTTAACTTTCTATGACACACATGGCTTTATGAATCAAAGGTTTTATAAATGAATGAAAAAGTAATGTTAAAAAGTTTTAAAAAGTATTAAATGATAAATTAGGTAATTATGTAGTAGGCCCTGCCATGTAGTAAATTTGTAAAATGTTATCACAGAAGTTTAAATGACTGGGAACAAAAGAGTTTACATAGTTTGATGAGAATTATAAGATTTTAGTACATGGGTACAATAGAAAAAGAGATACTTTTAATCCTGTTCCAGATTCTGAGTAACTGTAGAATTATAAGTAAGACTACAGTGCAGTTTTATTTTCCTAATTTAAAAATCTATATGATATATACTATTTTACAAAATGGGGGTAACAATAGTCTGTATTACTTTTATTCCAAAATTGTTGATAAAATTGAATGAAGTAGTTGTTTAAAAAAAAAAAAAAAAGCATGAACACATTAAAATTATTATCATTGTTGGGATACTCTGTCGTTACTATTCTTCTGATCATTTGAGTATAATATTAGGGTTCACTCTGGAAGAAAATACAAGAAAACCTATTGTTGCCTCTTTTCAAGCATTAGTTATTTAACAGATCAAGTGAATTTGCTAACTTTTGGAGAATCTAAAGTGGTAGTTGTGCCTCAACATATTTACATGCCATTGAAAGTTGCAATTTGCATGGAAATAGCACTCCTACAGATGGGACACAATGTTTGTTTTTAACTTTCAATTTTAACATGATCTTTCTTCCTGTATAGACACATGCTTAAGATGCCAAATGATATCCCCAAAATACCCTGCTTCAGTTTGAAAAAATTTTCAAGTCAAGAATGAAAATAAATTTGATTTGGTTTTGTAAGTGTTACAGAAAAATAGTTGGGAGAAGCTGAATCAGAATGAAATGAAATATTTGGAGGGTTATTGAACACTATTTTTTCTCATGTGATCAGGACAAGGTTATTTAGCACAGGTGTTTATGTAATTGTGATACATTAGGAAAATTAACTGTGTTCAATGGTCCTCAAACCAGCTCTTCCACCTGTTATGTGGAGTGTAATGTTAAGAGCAAGGAATTTTTATTTGAATCATGCTTAAATAGAATTAAGTATAAAATCTATTAAGCTAAAAGTATCTGCATAATTATTTTATTTTTATTATTTATTTTACAATATTCATTCAGACTAGAATGATGCTTTAAATGCCTACCTCTAAGATGAATTATAGAGATTCTCTATCTCTATCTATTATAGAGTATCTTGTGAGTATCTCAAATGTACTCATATGGTTATTTAGGTTAGAATTTGAATTGAAAATTATAAGTAGCTATTGTATATAATAACTTTATTATACTTCATTATAGATGTTTTTAATAGTGAGGTATCTGGGTTTGGGAGATTTTTTTTTTAATTTAATAAGGTGAACTAAGAACTGAAATTGAAAGTCTTACATTAAAGGACAAAGCTTCCAGAAATATTTCCATTCAGAATACTGGTTGGTTCTGGGCAACACATTTTACGAAAGGCATTGTCAGATTGCAAATTCCTTTTCAAATTATTAATTGTCTCATGAATTTGGCCTTGGGTCCTTAGATAGTATGCTTGAAAGGTGCAAGTTCTGGCCAGTTATAGCGTTAGAAAGGTTTTATCTTCATTTGTGGAAAGGATTAAATGTGTTGTTCAAGAAAATATCTAGATAAATTAAAGAAAAGTCTATAATCAGTAATTTTGACACTTGCTTAAAAATATGAAACAGCACTCAGCAATTTGCAATCTCTCTATTAGCATCACATTATCCTTTGTCCTTTTCTAATCTCTTCATATTTTCTCCTTTGAGAACCTCAGCAGTTCCCATGGACATAATTACTATCTATATGTAGATAATTCACCTATCTCTATATATATAACCCTAGTTTTTCTTTTCTGTAGTTTTGTCATGCTATTAAATTGTTTGATGGATTTTTCAAAGTAGATGTGTCATAGTGACAGCAAGCCAAGTATTTTCCAAACAGAAATACTTATTTCTATCCTAAAACCTAACTAACCTCTCAATTTTCTTCTTTCTGTCTGTCACCTTGTTATCCTTAAGTTTATGTATATGGGAAAGATCAATGAAATATGACTCATGTTCATAGTAATTCAATACTTAGAAATTAATTTAAAAAGTGGTTCATTCTATTGTCCTCAGTTAGGGAACTACATCCTAACAGTGATCTGGGGAATTGAGATGCTCTCCTAGTACTAGAAAATCTCTGTATCCTGTGTGGCTGCCTTCTGACTGAAATGAAAGTTAAACCAGACAACATACGAACAGAGCAATTATAAATGTTTATGAGATAATATTATATCCCTCCATTTTTTAATTTCTCCCAAAATTATTAACATTATTTTCTTTTTTTAAATCCCAAGTTACAAATCCTCTTCCTACCTCCTGTACCCTTTACCACCCACTGAAAAGGCAAGCAATATGGCAATTTTACATGAAAAATATGCAAAATATATTTTCATATTATCCATATTGGGGAAAAGATGAGAAAATTATTCTTCAATTTGAACTTAATTCAACAGTTTTTGTTTGTTTGTTTGTTTGTTTGTTTGTTTTCCCATCAGGAGATAGATACCATTTTTTTTTTTTTTTTTTTTATCTTGAGTTGTTTTGTTTTGGATATTATAATGATCAAAATAGCCAAATTTTTAAGACTGATCACCATTCCAACATTGCTGTTATTGTACACAATGATCAATTTTTCTTCTCATTTCACATTTGATCTGCTTATACAAATCTTGGTGTACTTGTTTGTTTTCTAAAACCCACCCTGGAAAAAAGGTCATTTTAATTTTACAATCATATGACGCAATTTGTTCAGCCATTATCTGATTGATGAAAATCCCCTTGATTTTCAATTATTTCCCACCAAAAAAAGTGATGATATAAAATTTTTATACATATAATTCCTTTTCCTTTTTCTTTGACCTCTTTGGAATATAGAACTTGGAGTATTATTGTTGAATCAAATCAATAGAGTTGTATAACCCTTGGACAGAATTTGAAATTGTTCTCCAGTTTGGACTGCTTCACTATTCCATCAACAATTGATTAGTGCAGCTATGTTCCCATTCCCTCCAGCATTTGTCATTGCTGATAGAAGTGTGTTAGGTTCTTACTAAGTGCTAATGAGATAATGAGATATTAGGTTCTTACTAAGTGCTAAGTCGGTACTTAACAATTCTATAGTTCCGGCCTTTCCTGGTAGTTTGACTTGTGAATTCCTAAGGAAGAGCTTGCATGCTTGGGAGGAGCAAGCTCATTGGTTGAAGTGGTTCTTCCCAGAAGCCCTTGCATTATCCCCGCCCATTCTCTGGGAGGATAAAAGAGGACAGCACTCCAGAAATAGGAGAAGTCTCTGCACTACATCAGGCTTGACGAGGCTCTCTGCAGGAAGGGAAGTCACTTCTCTGGACAAGAGTTAGCGGCAACTGTCTGGAGACAATGGTTCTCTACAGGTAGAAGAATCTGTTGGAGAGATTTGAGTTGACACAGGAGATCTCTTCCCAGAGAGCGATTGTTAGTGTCTGGAGACAACAGCACGTTACAGAAGTGAAATGCTATCTCAGAGTTTTTTAATTTGTGTTTCTCTAATTATTAGTGATTCAGGCTTTTAAAAAATTTCTATAGACTACATTGATTCCTTTTTTTTTAAAACTTCCTGTTCATATTCTTCAATCACTTACTAATTGGGGAATGGCTCTTTTTTGTTGCTGTTTTTCCAAATTTGACTCAATTCTCTACATATTTGAGATTTGGGGCTCATTAAAAACATTCTGAAAATATTAAAATATTACTTCACTGCTCATCATATCTTTTAGCAAAATATAGTTTCCTTGATTATTTTTAACTTATATCTATTTTTGATATTTGAGAGGAAACTAGATGGTATGGTGGATAATGCATTGGATCTGAAATCAGGAATATCTGAGTTCAAATCCAGGATCAGTTACTTGATGTATGACCCTAGGCAAGTAGTTTAACTGTGCTGGGAAAACCCAAAATATGGTGACAGAGATGGACATGACTAAAAGGACTGTCCAGTGAGAAATTTTTGCTGTTGCTTTGTGATCATAAGTGCTATTCAATTCTGTTTTATTTTGACTCTGTGTGGCTTTTTCATTCAAATGTGTCTTATAAACAACATATTAAATTCTGAGTTCTAATCTGTCTGTTATCCATGCTCATTATTGGGATGAGTTATTCCCATTCCCATTCTCAGTTATGATCATTAGGTATGTCCCTCCATCCTATTTTCTCTCTCTCTCTCTCTCTCTCTCTCTCTCTCTCTCTCTCTCTCTCTCTCTCTCTTTCTCTCTTTCTCTCTCTCTCTCTTTTTCTCTTCTTGCCCTCCTCAAAATATTATTTCTAGAAACTCCCTCTCTTAACCCACTCTTTTTTATGTTTCCCCCATTTTCCTTCCTTTCCTATGTCCTTGTACACAACTGAGTGTGTTTATGTATATTAATTCCTTTTTCAGTCAATTCTAAGGAAAGTTCAAGCACTGCCTAGCAGATCCTCACATTTCCAACTTCACTGATAATTTTTTCCTTGCATTCCTCTTTTATGTGAGAGAATTTTCCCCATCTTATCTCTCCTTTGCTTCTTCTTCCATTGCATCTGCTTTCTCATTCCATTATTTTTTGGCAGGGAGGTCACTCCAACTTAGCCAAATAATATCCATACCTATTAGGATTCTTACATGGTGCTAAGTCACTAGAATGGATAGAGACAATAATTATCTAATTTAGCCTGGTTCAGTATGATTGATCTGATCCTACAAGGAGATGTTATAGACCAGAACTTGAAACAAGGTATTGAGTGGAATTGAAGAGACAATGGTTAAATCTAATTTAGCATTGATTTAATCCTACAAATAATGGTTTCCTAGTGATGTAATGATTGGTGTGTACACAGTGTGCAGCATATAAGCAAGAAGATCTTAGGACCAAGGAGGACATTGAAAGGGGACTCTGGGAGATTCAGATTCAGGATTCAGTCAAGGAGATTCACAAGTCAGTCAGAATGAAGGAAGACAGAGAAGTGGTGTCAGGCTCTCCTGAGGAGAAAACTGAAACCAAGATCCGGAAGGCCTCCAGAAAACTAGCCGAGCCCCAAGTGAAGGAGATAAGACTTGGAAAGAGACAGCAAAGGATTTGGACTCCTGGCTGCATTTGAGATTATTGAAACTGAACTGAAATGAAGGCTGCCTCCAGAAGTTCCCCAAGAAACCTGCTCCAAGAGAATGATTGCATTTTAGAGAAGAGGTCATTACATTTTGGCACCTGAACGTGGGACAGACAGAACCTTGATTTCAGTGGAAAAGCTTCTGATCCTGATTTCAGTGGAAAAGTCTCTCTGACCCAATAATTAGGATATGTACATAAAGGAAATTTTGTTAAAGAGCTGAAATATCTCAATTGAAATGCGGCAGATGCTTAGAAAACAACCTTCTGTTTCTCTTCAAGGAAAATGTGTTGAGAGCATTTTCAGGGTTATGAACAGTCAAGGTTTGATTATAATTTGGGAACAGATCATTGAACTTTTAGAAAATGTGCAGTACATTTCTCCTTAGTTCTGTATGGCAAAAAGAATTGTATGTAGAGGAAAGGAAATTAGTAGGAAAGCAACTTTGTCAACACTACAACAAATACGGACCTGACTCAATTTCCAAAGACACACTTAATACATACAATTTAATGCAACTGACTTTAGGAAATTATATAAGTTGTAGAATAAGGAAAAAAGAAGAAAGAGCAGGAGAGGGAGGATCGAAAAAAAATTAGGTGAAAAGGACAAAGAATCAGATAAGAATTCACAGCAGGAGAAATTACATCATTTCCAATCCCCCAACCTCCTTCCCTCAATTAACCCTTCATGGGTGGAGGGAGAAGGAGGAGGAGGTTAGGCAGTAACACAATCAGAACCACCTATTAAGCAGCCTATGATAAGATTAGAAAAATCATTGCTTAAGGCAAAAAATGAAGGAGAGGATATATCTGATTTGATAGATGCATACCCTGTGATTAAAGAGTTTGGCTCTTCAGGTCAAAAAAGGAAAAGATACATTCCTTTTGATTTGGATAAAATTAAGGTTTTGAAAAAAAGGTTGGACTCTTTATGGGGCTACATCATCTTATGTTAAGATGTTACTAGATAGTTTGTCTTATGAAATCTTCATCCCAGTGATTGGAAATCCTTAGCAAGGACATGTTTAGAACATGAACAAAACTTGTTGTGGCTTTCAGAGTATGATGAATTATGTAGCATTGAAGTCAGATGCAATAGGCAAACAGGAGTTAATGTACAAGTCACTTTTGACCAACTAGCAGGTGAAGGTCAGTACGGAGAAAATTCAGAACAGATTAATTATCCCATAACAGTATATGAGCAAATTTCTAAGGCTGCAATAAAAGCTTGGGGTCCCCTCCCCAGGCAGAAAGATGGAGGTGAAGCAAGGTCCCAATGAACCTTTTGAGGATTTTGTGGGACATTTGCAAACAGCTGTAACAAGGACCATTGGAGAAAATGCAGCTACAGAAATAATGACCAGACATTTGGCTAACGAAAATGCCAATGAGGTTTGCAAAACAATTATATGGGGACTACACAAAGATGTTCCTTTAGAGGAGATCATAAGATGCTGTGCTACAGTGGACACAAATGCTTATTATACCCAGACAATGATGAACATGGAAAGACACGTTTTCTCTTGGCAAGGGACTTCTAGAGAAATTTGTCGGTGTTTTCAATGTGGAAAAGTTGGACATCTAAGAGCTCAGTGTAGATATGGAGTTAGAATGAGAGGACAGGCTGAGAGAAGACCTAAAACCCCATATCCAAAATGTCACAAGGGTTTCCACTGGGCCTCAGAATGTAGATTGACCCAGAGAAATGAGAGATGGGGCCCAGCTCAGAGAACGCAATCAAAAGATAGGTGGGGCATGATGGAAACTGAATTTACACTCAGAGAGTCTTTAGAAGGCCAGGACTCTGATGTGATCAATCAGCTGAAAAGTATTCAGATAGCAGAGAGGGATTGCAACTGGGGAGAATACAGACCTTTTAAACCAACAGGGCAGTGCCCAGTGCAAACAGCTCTAATGTAATTACCAGATGATGAGGAGATATTTAGAAAGTGATAAATAGAAGGGAATTGGATAGGTTAACTTCCTGGGAGAGAGGGTTTGCTTGTATTTTTACCGACAGAGAAGGAAACAGATGGAGAAGGAAACAGATGGGTGGCAACGAGAACCTGGAAAGAGACAGAAAAGCAGAAAAACCTCAAAACAAAGAAGAAGACCTAAGAAACATCTGACACTGAAAGAGCATGGCTGATTATAAAGACTGTTGCAGGACTTGAAAACCAACCACAATCATTGGATTCCCTAACACAAGATGAGACTATTGCAGGACGTGAAAAACAGCAGGGATCATTGGATTCCTTGAAATGAAAAATTGATGAGACTATCGTAGGATTTCAAAACTTGCAGGAATTATTGGATTCCTGGCACATGAACTAATGGACAATAGATTCCTTTTGGACTATTTCTAGGACTTATGGACATGTACAATTCCTCATGTATTACATTATTATGTACTTATGTAATTTAAGTAATTATGTGTAATACCTCTCATATTGATGAATTTATGTATATCTATTTCAAGTGAGCCCCTTCAGAAACTCACTAATCTGATTTGATTTCCCATTTCCTTTGGTGTTTTCATCTCCATGAGATGTCAGGGAGGGTGTGACCACCTCTTTTTTGTGATATTTTCACTTCCTTTTTGAGCAGTCAGGGAAGGAATGATCACCTTCTTTTTGGGGGTTCTCACCTCATGACCACCCTATGTTCTAAATCAAAAGAAAGGGGGGGATGTTAGGATTCTTACAAGGTGCTAAATCACTGGAATGGATAGAGACAATAATTATCTAATTTAGCTTGGTTCAGTATAATTGATCTAATCCTACAAGGAAATATTGTGAACCAGTACTTGAAACAAGGTATTGAGTGGAATTGAGAAAACAATGGTTAAATCTACTTTAGCATTGATTTAATCCTACAAAAATAATGGTTTCCTAATGATGTAATGATTGGTTTGTACTCAGTGTGCAGCTTATAAGCAAGAAGCTCTCAGGGCCAAGGAGTACTTTGGAAGGGGACTTTGGGAGATTCAGAGTCAGGATTCAGTCAAGGAGATTCACAAGTCAGGCAGAATGAAGGAAGACAGAGAAGTGGTGGCAGACCGTCCTGAGGAGAACACTGAAACCAAGATCTGGAAGGCCTCCAGAAAACTAGCTGAGCCCCAAATGAAGGAGATAAGATTTGGAAAGAGACAGCAAAGGATTTGGATCCTGGCTGCATTTGAGATTATTGAAACTGAACTGAAATGAAGGCTGCCTCCAGAAGCTCTCCAAGAAACCTGCTCCAAGAGAATGATTACATTTTAGAGAAGAGAATACTACACACACCCTCTATGACTAAATTATGATAAAATTCTTAGTACTTCTAAGAGTCATAATCCCATATAATAATATAAAACTTTAACTTTATTGAGTTCCATATGACTGCATTCATATTTATCTTTTTAATGTTTCACTTGAGTATTGTGTTTGAATGCCACAATTTCTATTCAACTATGGTCTTTTAAACAGAAATGCTTGAAAGTCTTCTATTTCATTGAATATTCATTCTTCCCTCAAGAGACTATACTCAGTTTTTCTGGGTAAGTAATTCTTGGTTGTCATCTCAGCTCCTTTGCCTTTTATAAAATAAGATTAAAATCCCTCCATCTTGTTAATATTGAAACTGGTAAATCTTGAGGTTCTGACACTAGATATGTCTAGCAAATCTGGATTACTGAACAAAAAGAGAAATGTAAATATAGATGCAAAAATAAGTTCCTGGGTATATGGATAAAGCTAAAAACACAATCATGCTTAGTATCTGACCCAGATACCAAATCCATATCACAGTTTACCATTGTAAGTCCTATGTAGCTCTTTGATTGGAAGAAGATTATTGAGTTAAGCTAACAAGTCACATTGCTAATAAATCAAAGAAAAATCTGTATGAATGCATGTGAGTCAAGTCCAAATATTTTATTGAATGCATTAACAGGACAGAATTGGGTTACTTGGGTCTGCTGGAGAATAGAAGATAAATGGAAAGTAGATCATATGGAATCCTTCATTTCAAAATAGAGATGATTCTTGTTATATTATTTTTTATCTACTATTACTATTGGCACCCTGATCTTATGGCTAAACTCTATACTAATGTAAATATAATCTACGTCTACATATTCCTCATTGTCATAAAATTAATCCTAAGATTTGACTTCAAATGCCATTCCCTTTCACAGCATCCATTCATCACACTTATATAAATTGCTGGCAAATTTAATGGATTGTTGATTCTGTCATAATGTGGGTAGTACAAAAGCGAAACTTCCCTGATGATTATATCAGTATTACTATCACATTGGATTAATTAATTAATCCATGTGTGGAATATATTTTTTTTCCTATTCTAAATATCAGTATCTATAGAAATATCCATGATAGTCCTTCTACCTGGAATATAGGAAAGAGCTGTTAAAAAAAAGTCTTTGCTTTTTTATTTATCAATTTTCAGAACATTCACAACATTGAATACCACTCTGAGGGCAGTATCCATTATGCACACAAAAATAGCAAAAGAATAATACACCTGAATGATTTTTCAGAAGAGAGTTGTACCTAAACTTCATGGTTTAAAACTTAAAATAATATGTGGAAAATGGACCCTGGATTCAAAGTGTAAGCAGACCTCCCTAATGATAATCTGTTTCAACAAGATACACTTCAACTTCCCAATCATCCCCCATAATTTGAAGTGTGCTAGATGGGAAAGTTAATGAAAGAACTATCATAATAAAGCTTTATATGTATTTACTGAATGGAGATTTTGAATGAGAGAGACAGAGAGGGAAATAGAGACAGACAGACAGACAGACAGATAATGAGAGACAGAGAGACAGACAGAAAGAGACACACAAAAAAGAGTCAGAGAGACAATAAGAGACAGAAAGAGAAAGAGTATATGAGGGAGATAGAGCCTTCCAAAAACAAGAGGAGAAAGTGAAGGAGGAAGAAAAAGGGAGGAAAAGAAGAAGAATAAAGAAAAGTGGAATGAGAAGAGAATAAAGAGGAAAGGGAAAGGAGAAGGAGGAGGAGGAAAAATAAGAATAACAGGAAGACAGCATCTTTCAAGAAATTATCCAGGAAAATTGCTATGATATAGAATTAAAGGGCAAAATAATTCCTGAAACTATTCACCAATCACACCTCCTGCTATTCCTAAATGAAAGCTTTAGGTAATGTTGTCCAAATTCCAGAACTGTCAAATCAAAGGGAATCATGCAAACAAAAACAATTCAAATATCAAGGAGCCACAGTTAGTATTAAACAGTACTTATTAGTTTCAACATGAAAGGACTGGAGGTCTTGGAATAAGAATGGAACCCAATTTGGGTCCTCTTTACATTGCACCATCCTGACTGTCCCAATTGAGTTTTGACTCCATGTTACTTTCATTTTTTGTGTGATTTCAGTAACATTGGTGCCAAACTCAAATAGAAACAGATCCCTGTGGACCCCTGAGACTCAGAAAACCACAAAATAACATTTTATATGATGTATTGTATTGCATGCTCAATTCACTGATCTCTTCTTTCTCTATTTTATTCATTTACATATTTAGAAATATAAAATTTCACCAAAGAATTGTTTTGTCTGCTTCCTATACATTTTGGTATTTTGAAACATGATCTTCTCTGAAGTTCTTTTAAGGTATTTTAAACTAGAATTTTTTTTTTCATCTCCAGCTTTTTTGTAGGTTCTGTTACTCCAGAATCTATTAAGAGGTTTGATTTATTATTGTTTTTGAGATAAACCAGGAAGAGCTCAGGCAGCTTCCTGGCTTCTCTACTATTTTAGCTCCATCTTTAAACATGGTTTTCATTATTCCTATAGTGAATTTCTAAGATTAGGTTCTTACTCCTTTGCCTGGCCATTTCTTTTTTAAATTAATAGTACCGTGTTAATATGTCCTGTCCAGAGGGACTCAGTTATTTGGGGGGTCCAGGGGAACCCAGCCTGAAAGAGAAACGGGTGAAAAAGAAGAGCGAGACCAAGCAGATTCTTGTCAAGGTCTCAGTTTATTGCTCTTGGGGTACAGCTTATATAGCAAAAAGCATGAGACAGAGAAGTAGGATTGGGCCTGGGAAAGGAGCAGGGGCGATGGAGAAGTAGGGTTGGGCCTGGGAAAGGAACATGGGGATGGCTGGTTCAATGAACAGGAACAGTTTTCATTTAGGACATACAATGTTGGAATATTCTATGGTCGGCTGGTTCTCGAAACTATTTTTCTGAGGGTAATGCCCACCTGTGGTTGGCCGATTCTCAGAACAATTTGTCTGAGGGTAATGCCCACTTAGGTAGCAGAAATACCTGGGGAGGCTCACTTAGGGGGGAGAGACACCTGGGCCGAAGCTGTTGGCTCTCAACATTAATATAATCATTTCTAGTTCTGGGATGTGTGTCATGGTGCTTGCGGCCTTAATTATACTTCAACTTTTCCTCTTTGGAATCAGTCCTGGAGGTCCAAACAAGAACTCTACCCTTTTACTACTGTCCATAGTTAGCAAGGTTCCTGCCCAAGTGCTTCTGAAATCATTGGGCATTTGCTTGTTCTTCCTCCCTCAGGACCATGTCTCAGCAGTACATCTGACCTATCATTCTTTATCAGCAGAGATTCCCTCAATCTTGCCTGATTCAGACAACTCAGACATACTTTCTGTAAGGTGAAAGTTTCCTTGGTAGTGGATTAGAGAAACTCCCAATCCAGCTATCCCTATCTAGCCCTTTGCCATTTTAGTGTAACTTTTCTGATGTTTATACTTCACAATCCTTATATCTTTCTTTGGATCTTCTCCAGTTATCACAGAAAGACCACTCTTCTGTCCAAATTCTTGTTTATTGTTACCACTCTCCATCAGCCCTGAAGTACCACTTTGTTTTGATTTTGATGGAAATCTGGTGAGTTTGTAATTTTCAGACCTACTCCTCCATATTTCCAGAATCTCTAAGCTTCTCTAGAGATATATTTGAGAATCAAATTTTCAGTTCACTTTGTTCTTCTTTTCCCCAAGAAATTTTGAATGTCCCCTATTTAATTGAATTCTATTGCTTGTCCCTGAATGATTATGTTCAGTTTTATTGGGCAGTTGATTCTTTGTTGTAATACAAGCTATTTTGCCTTCTAAAATATCATCTTCCAAGCAATAGTTAGAAGTTATTTTGTTCAAATGTATGCCAACAAGTCTTAAAATCTAAACAAAATGGATGAATATTTGCAAAAAATAAATTTCTACATTAACAGAAGAGGAAACAAATTAAATAGCCCCATTTTAGTAAAAAAAAAAAAAATTGAACAAGCCATTAATGAACTCCCTAAGAAGAAAAACCCAGGAACAGATGGATTCATAAGTGAATTCTAACAAACATTTAAAGAACAGTTAATTACAATACCATGGAGACTATTTAGAAATATAGGTAAAGAAGGAGTACTGCCAAATCCCTTGTTTGACACAAATATGCTGTTGATATCTAAACCAGGAAAGACCAAAACAGAGAAAGAAAATTACAAATCTATCTTCCTAATGAATATTGATGAAAATTTTAAATAAAATGTTGCCAAAGAGATTATAGAAATTTATTAGCCAAGTAGTACACTATGACCAAGGGGGTTTTGTTCCAGGAATGCAGGACTGATTCAATATAAGGAAAACTCTATTACCATAATGGACCACAAATCACATGATAATCTCAATAGATGGAGAAAAAGCTTTTGACAAAATACAGCACACATTCCTATTAAAAACACTACAGAGAACAGGGATGAAGGGAGTTTATTTATTTATTTTAATAATAACAGTATCCATCTAAAAGTAACAGCAAATAATATTTGTAAAGGAGAGAAGCTAGATGCATTTCCAGTAAGATCAGGGATGAAACAAGAATGCTCATTATTTCTATGATTACTCAATCTTGTACTACAAATGTTAGCTTTAGTAATAAGTAAAGAAAAATAAATTAAACTTAAATTAAAATTAATTATAATAGGCAATGAAGAGATAAAACTATCACTCTTTGTAGATATACTTAGAGAATCCTAGAAAATCATCCAAAAAGTGACTTGAAACAATTAACAGCTTTAGCAAAATTGTAGCACATAAAATAAGCACACACAAATGGTCAGTATTTCTATTACTGACAAAGCCCAGAAACAAGAAAGAGAAAGAGAAATTTAATTTAAAATAATTGTAGACAAAATAAAATACTTGGGTGAATACCTGTCAAGGCAAACCCAAGACCTATTTTCAAGACACTTCTCACACAAATAAAATCAGATCTAAATAGTTGGAAAAATGTCACTCGCTTCTGCATATGCCTAGCTAATATAATAAAAAATGATAATTCTACCTAAATTGGTTTACTTTTTCAGTGCCATACCAACCAAATTGCCGCAAAATTATTTTATAGAGCTAGAAAATATAACAAAATTATTATTATAAGCAAATATATAATTGAAGAATTAAAAGACAAGAATATCAATGGAATTAATGAAAAAAAAAAAAAAAACAATGAATGTTGGACTAGCCTTACTAGACCTAAAACTATATTATTAAGCATCTTTCATCAGAAGCATTTGGTATTGGCTAAAGAAATAGTGTAGTGAATCAGAGAAATAGTTTAGATGCACACTATGCAATAACCAATGACTCTAGTAATCTAGCATTTCATCAACCCCCAACCCCAACTTCTGAAGTAAAAACTCACTATTTCACAAAAGTTGCTAAAAAAATTGGGAAATATTATGTCAAAATATGTCATCATTGACCTACATCATACACTCCATATCAAATTAAGTTCAAAACGGCACATGATTTGGGCATAAAAAGTAATTCCATAAGCAAATTAGGAGATCAAGGGATCACTTACTTAAACCTTTGTAGAAGGGAGTAATATATAATCAAAAAAGAACTAAAGAAAAACTTTATGAAATACAAAATGGACTTGGATTACATTAAATTTAAAAAGCTTTTGCACAAACATATCCAAAAGAAACAAGATTTAAAGGGAAGTATAAAGATGGGGAAAACATTTTACAGGCAGTGTTGGTGATAAAGGGCTCATTTTTTTTAAATATGTAAGGAACTGTTTCATATTTATAAGTATACAAGTTATTCCACAATTTAGAAATGATCAAAGGATAATAACAATTTTCAAATAATGAAATTAAAGCCATCTCTAGTTATATGAAAAAAATACTCTAAAACACTATTGATTAGAGAAATGCAGATTTAAACAATTATGAGGTACCAACTCACACCCCTCGGATTGGCTAAGATGACAGTAAAAGATAATGATAAATGTTGGGGGTATTTGGGAAAACTAACACAATGCATTTCTGGTGGAATTGTGAAATGATCCAACCATTCTGGAGAACAGGTTGCAACTATGCCCAAAGGGCCATAAAACTGTACATAACCTTTGATCCAGCAGTATTATTACTGGATCTGTATTCTAAAGAAATCTTTAAAAACCCACATGTGCAAACATGTTTATAGCAGTTCTCTTTGTGGTTGCAAAGAATTGGAAAATGAGTAGATGCCCATCAATTGGGGAATTACTGAATAAGTTGTAACATATGAAGATAATGGAATATTATTGTATTATGAAAAATAAATATACCGATTTTATGAACATCTGGAAAAATTTACTTGAACTGATGCTAAGCGAAACAACCAAAATCAGGAGTGGCTTGCACAGAGTAACAGCAAGAATTTGTGATGATGAAATATGAAAGACTTGTTTTTTATGTTTTTTTTTTTTCAGTACTTTGGTGTTCCCAAGCAATCTTAATAAATCTTAATAAACTTTGGATAAAAAACACTACTTTCATCCAGAAAGAGAACTATGAAAGGGAACTACATGCTATGCTAATTTATTTTTTCAGTTTTTTTCTCTCATGATTTTTCCCTTTTCTGCTGTTTTTTTTCTCCCAAAATGATTCATAAAGTAATGTGTCTTTAATAAGTTAACATACATGTATAAGCAGAAAAAAATAAAACAATAAACAAAATCAATCAATAAAGTAAGCAAACAATTCACACACAAAAGAAGAGGTGTGTTTCCCTTTGGTATAAATAGACCATGGCCCAGTGCAGACTCACTGTGATGTGGCTAGTAGCCTACTGCTAGCTGCCTCACACTGTGTGAGGCAGCTAGCAGTAGGCTGCTAGCCACATCATGGATCAGCAGTGGAAACCCCTCTATCCTGCTTTAGTAGGATAGTAGACAAAGTGTAAGATTTCCAGCTCCAAAGCAAAAAGCAAATTGCAAGGTCCCCCAAACCTGAACAATTAGAGTGACTAGTCTAGGCCAACCCACCACCATGGGAGAGTGTTCTAGCCACAACATGAAAAGCTAATGAGAGGCACTTACCTCTATAGAAAAGAAACTTGAGACAGTCTCCCCTTTACCCTAGGAGAAGAGCTCAACTTTCTAAAATGAGCAAAAAGAAAAAGAAAAAAAAAAAAAAAAAAGAGACCTGACCCTAATTAGACCTTATAATTAAAAGAGCAAAGATCAAAACACAAACCCCAAAGAGGAGAACAAAGGCAAAATGCCAAAATGTAAAACCTCAAAGAAGAATATGAATTTGTCTCAAGCTCAAAAGGTTCTCTTCAAGGAGCTCAAAAAAGAATTTTACTGATAAAATAAGAGAGGTAAGTGAGAAATTTAAAAAAGAAAACTGAGATAGGAAAAAAGTCAACAGTTTGGTATAGGAAGCACAAACATTGATCAGAGAATATAATTCTTTAAAAATAGATTTGGTAAAATAGAGGGAAATACATTGAAAGACATAACTCCTTAAAATAGATTTGAGGAAATGGAAATACATACATATATATATGAAAATAAATAGAATTGGCCAAAGTGGGGACAGGGAGCACAGGAAAAAATAAAATCCTTTAAAATCAAAAATGAAATCAAAAGCTAACTGATGAAAATAATTCATAAAATATTAGAATTGGACAAATGAAAACTAATGATTCAAAAAGCCTTCAAGAATCAATCAAATGATCTGTTTAAAAATGAAAAGAAAAGAAAATGTGAAATTACGTCATTGGAAAAACAACAAACCTAGAAAATAGATTCAGAAAAGATAACAAGTATTATTACATTTTCTGAAAACTAGGGTAATAAATAAAAAATCTTAGACATATTTCAAGAAATCATGAAGGAAAACTCCTGTGATATCCTTGAACTAGAAGATAAAATGCATAATAAAATAATACATCACAATTGTGAGTTCAAGGAAAAAGCACTGAAAGTGGCAGAAAGAGAGGATTAACTAGGTCTTAACAACTTACACATTAAAGGATCGGTGGGTCTGGAATATGATAGTTTGTAAAACAAAGGAACTTTGAATACAACCAAGAATTAACTAGCCAGAATACTTGAGCATGATCGCTCAAGGGAAAAGATGAACATTCAATGGAATGGAACACTAGAATCATAAAAAATGATCTTATACAAGAATGAAGAAAAGCATGAAATGGCAGAAAAAAGAATATTAATGCCATCTTAATGATACTTGTGACTATTGAAAACCATATCTTTATTAGTGCAGTTAAAAAGGGGATGCATAGACAGAGGATGTGTATATCAATTGATTTTGATGTGATGATATAAAAAAATTAAAAGGTAGAAAAGTATTGTACTGGGAGAAGAGGAAAAGGGAGATAAAATGAGATAAGTTATATCACACGAAAAGACACAAAAGGTCTTTTAGATGGGGCAAAAGAAGGATGAGCATTATTTGAACCTTGATCTCATTGGATTTATCTCAGACAGGAACAATATACACACCTAGTTCACTATAAAATTTGTCTTACCCTTTAGGAAAGTAGATAAAGAAAATGGAAGAGAAAAGGCATTGCAGAAGTAGAAGGGAAAGGGAGAAAGAAAGGGCTTATAGAAAGGTGAGCATATGGAGAGAGATGGAAATCAGAAGCAAAGCACTGATGAGGAGGTAAAGGGGGAAAGGAGAGAGAGAAGTGTAGAGGGACTAAACTCTGGAGAAGTATACTTGAAATAAGGTGTTAACTCAATGAAACTGATGAGATGATGGTTCTCTAGTTCACATATATATTTAGTATTTAATATGGTGATGGAATGGTTCTCTAGCTCATATATGCATAGTATGCTGTAAACATATAATTATAATAGAGTATATAAGGGCTAAGAAGGTCTGGAAGAGAGATAGTCTATCTTTGACCAGACTTGTGGTGGCTTTCCTGCCTTCATCACTGCTCCAGTAAGACCAGAGCTCAGGCTGATCCCAAGGTCCTCCAGAAAGCTAGCCTGGAAATTACAGAGATGCATAAATGGAGAAAAACAGAATAGAGGGAAATACAGAATTAGTAATCATAATTATGAATAAAAATAAGATGAACTCTCTCATAAAATGTAAGTTAATAGTAAAGTGTATAAAAAGCTGGAATTTTTTTTAAAGAGTTAAATGATGACTTATTCAGTTTTCACTGCTTTTCTGAAAAAAAAAATACATCATTTGCTAATCTGGGCAATTTGTATAGTCTTTTTTTTTTTTTTTTGTAAATATTCATTTCAATTAAATGTTTTGATTTACTGGCATAAAGTTGGAGAAAATAACTCCTAATTTGTTGTTTTAATTTTTCTTCATTAAGCTGAGGTTACCTTTTTCATTTTGCATAATGATAATTTCATTTTCTTCTCTGTAAAAAAGAAATTAACTGAAAGTTTATATTTTCCCCCCATCAGACCAATGCTTAGTTTTATTTATTAGCTGAATAGCTAATTTGGCCCTTAGATTCAATTTTATTACTCTCTTTTTATTTTCAGAATTTTCAATTTGCTATTTAATAGTGTTTTTTAAATTTTATTGCCCAATTTGTTGATATCCTTTTAATCTATTTTATTCATGTAAGAATTTATAGATATAAAATTTCCCCTAAGAACTGCTTTGGCTTCATCCCATAAGTTTTGTAACATTGTCTCATTAATTTCATTTTATTTAATGAAAATATTGATTATTTATATGATTTATATATTTTTCCATTGCTCTTTATTACATACATATAGGATCATGATTTGAACAAAAAAATGTATTTAATATTTTTACCTTCCAATTTTTTGAGATTTTTATGCCCTAATATCTGATCAACTTTTCTGTTGGTGCCATGATAAATTAAAAATAAAGCCCCATTCATTTTTTTTCTAGGAGTCTGTTGTATCTAATTTTTCTCAAATTCTATTCACCTCCTTAACTTTTTTCTTGTTTATTTTGTGGTTATATTTACCTAATTCTGAGAGAAGGAGGTTGAACTTCTCCACTAATATGTTTTGCTATTTCTTTCTGTCACTTTCTTTCACTTAATTTTTTTTTAAATGTGCATGCTATATCACATTTTTTATTAATATATTATTATATATTATTATATATATTATATATCATTATCAATGGTAGTTTTTAGCAAAATTTAGTTTCCTTTCATATCTCTTTTGATTATATAAACTTTCCATTTCCCTTTGTCTGAAATAAGAATTGCTATCTCTGTTTTTGTTTTGTTTTTTAACTAAAAAAATTATTAATTTTGCTTCAATCTTTTACCTTTACTGCAGGTATATCTCTGCTTCAGATGTGTTTCTTCTAAACAAAATATAGGATTCTGGCTTTTTATACACTCTATTATAAACTTACATCACATTTTTATTCGTGGTTGTGATTACTAATTCTTGGGGGCAGAGCCAAGATGGCAGAGAAGGCACATGTGACTTTCTAAGCTCCTCTCATTCCCTTATGACCAACTATTAAATGCAGCTTCAAAAATAGTGCTTGACTGGTAAAATTCACAAAGATTAGAAGTACAACAACTTATCAGCTGAAGATAATCTGGAAGATCACCAGAAATGCTTTGCTCTGGGGGAAGGAGGGGAAATGTTGGAACTTAAGGTTTTGCAATTGTCAGTGCTGAAAAATTACCCATGCATATATCTTGTAAATAAAAAAGTTATAATAAAAAAGAAAAAAGAATCCTCAAAAATGACTACCAATTCTTTATTTCTTTCTATTGTGATTTTCTCCATTTATTCTTCTCTATAATGTCCAGGCTAGCTTTCTGGAAGACCTCAGGATCAGCCTGAGTCCTTGGTTTTAGTGGAGAAATGATGAAGGCAGGGCAGCCAAATGAGGCCTTAAACACTTAACACTTCTTAGCTTTGTGACTCTGGGCAAGTGACTTAACTGCAATTGCTTCAGAAAAAAACAAGAAAGAAAGAAAGAAAGAAAGAAAGAAAGAAAGAAAGAAAGAAAGAAAGAAAGAAAGAAAGAAAGAAAGAAAGAAAGAAAGAAAGAAAGAAAGAAAGAAAGAAAGAAAGAAAGAAAGAAAGAAAGAAAGAAAGAAAGAAAGAAAGAAAGAAAGAAAGAAAGAAAGAAAGAAAGAAAAGAAAAGAAAAGAAAAGAAAAGAAAAGAAAAGAAAAGAAAAGAAAAGAAAAGGAAAGAAAAGAAAAGGAAAGAAAAGAAAAGAAAAGAAAAGAAAAGAAAAGAAAAGAAAAGAAAAGAAAAGAAAGAAAGAAAGAAAGAAAGAAAGAAAGAAAGAAGAAAGAAAAGAAAAGAAAGAAAAAGGAAAGAGAAAAAATCCCCAGGGCAGATGAATTTACAAATGACTTCTATCAAAAATCTAAAGAACAATTAACTCAACTTCTACATAAACCTCCTGGAAAAATAGAAGATGGACTCCTACCAAATTCCTTTTATGACACAGATAATGGTGTTCACATCCAAACCAGAAAGGGGCAAAAAAGAGAAAGAAAATTATATACCAATTTCCCTAATAAATATCAATGCAAACATTTCAAGTAAAATATTAGCAAAGAGATTACAGGAATTTATCAGCAGAATAATCCACCAAGACTAAATGGGCTTTATATGAGGAATGTAGGACTGGTTCAATATCATGTAATCTATCAGCATAATTGAACAATATCAATAAAAAAACTGTCAAAATTCATGTGGCAATTTTAATAGATGTAGAATAAGCTTTAGACAAAATAAGCACCAAATCCTATTAAAAACAGTAGAAAACATGGAATAATTGGAATTTTCTTTAAAATGATAAATAACATCTAGCAGAATATATCAACAAGGATTATATGTAATGACGATAAGCTAGAAGTATTCCCAATAATGTAAATCAGAGATGAAACAAGGATGCCCATTATTACCACTATTATTCTATATTGCACTAGACATGTAGCTTTAGCAATAGAAGAAGAAAGAGAAATTGAAGGAATTTGAGTAAACAATGAGGAAACAAAATTTTCATTGATTGCAGATAATATAATGGAATACTTGGAGAAAAGTAGAAAATAAAACTAATTTTAAAAAACTTGAAACAAATAAAAACTTTAGCACAGTTGTAGGATATAATATAAGCCTACATAAATCATGGATATTTCTATATATTACCAACAAATCCCTGCAGCAACAGATAGAAAAAAAATCCCAATTTAGAATAACTGTAGTAATATAAAAGATTTAGGAAACTATCTTTCAAGACAAAACCAGAAAATATATAATCACAATTACAAAACATTTTTCACATAAATAAAGTCAAATGTAAACAATTGGAAAACTATCAATTGTTTATGGGTAGATAAAATTAATATGTATAAGTGACAATTCTGCCTAATCTATTTATTCAATACCATACCAAACAAATTTCTTAAAAATTGATTTAGAAAAGAAAGAATAACAAAATTCTTCTGGAGAAAGGAAAGGTCAAGAATATCAAGGAAGTTGATGAAAAAAGTGCAAAAGAAGGTTATCCATCCATATCAGAACTAAAACTTTATTATGAAGTAGCAGTCATCAAAGCCACTCAGTAGTTGCTAAGAAATAAAGTGGTAGAACATATAATACAGCAAATACACAAAATACAATATTTAATGACTATATTTATCTTTTATTTGACAAACCCATGTGCTCCAGCTTTTGGGATAAGAACTTACTATTTGAGAAAAATTTCTAGGAAAACTGAAAAAGAATATTTTAGAAACTAGGCATTGACCAATATCTCAAAATCCTTACCAAGATATTGTTGAAATAGATTAATATATAAATATTATATATAGTTGAAATAGTTATATATAGTTGAAATAGGTTTATATATAAAAGGTGATATAAGCAAATTAGGAGGGTAAGGGATGTTTTACCTGTCATATCCTTGGAGAAGTGAAGAATATATGGCAAACAGGAAATGAAGAAATTATGAAATGCAAAATGGATAATCATAAAGGTTTTTGGATAAATAAAACCAATGCAGTCAAGATTTGAATGGGATAGAAATCTGGGAAACTATTTCCACAACCAGTGTTCCCTGATAAAGACAAAAATTCTAAAATATATAGAGAAATGAGTCAAATTTATAAAATTATACAAGTCAAAAGATATATCTGAACAATTTTCAGATAAAAAATTAAAGTCATTTATAACCATATGAAAAAATACAATTTCACTATTATTTAGAGAAATGCAGATTGAAACAACTCTGAGATATTGCCATATACCTATCAAATTGCCTAACATGACAAGAAAAATAATGATAAATGTTGGAGGGGATGTCAAAAATTGGGATATTAATGCAGTTGGTGGAGTTGTGACCTGATGCAGTTATTCTGGAGAGCAAAGGGCTATCATCAAATATGCATACACTTTAATCAATCAGTGTTAGGATTACAAAGTGCTTCAGGAAAGCTTGAGGCGATTCAGAGCCAGGATTCAGGAAGAAGGGGATTCAAGATTCTACCTTCCCTCTGGCTGGAGGTCACAAAGAAGAGGATTATAGAAAAGAACCTCTCCAACCTCCTCCCAGAAAAGGATTATAATTAAGAGATGACAGGACATTACAAATCAGTGCCACTACTGAGTCTGTATCCCAAAGAGATCATAAAAGAGTGAAAAGAATACACATGTAAAAAGTGTTTGTAGCAGCTCTTTTTGTCATAGAAAGGAATTAAAGTTGAGAGGAGGTCCATCAATTGGATAATGATTGAGTAAGTTGTGGTATATCAATGCAATGGAATACTATTGTTCTATAGGAAAAGTCAAACTGCTCATTAATGCCTGAAAAGATTTTTAGAAAATGAGGCTGAGTAAAGAGAACAGAATTAGGAGAATGTTGTACATAGAAAGAATGGTATACATGGGATCAGCAAAATTTTGTAATGATCTATGATGTACTTAGGTGCTCAAATGATAGAATGAAGCAATTAGACAATTAAAAGACTCATGATGAAAAATGCTATCCACTAAAGAAACCATGATGTCTGAATGTAGATTGAAGCATACTATATTTTTTTGCTATTTTGTAGCTTCCTTCTTTTTTTCCCTACTGACCTAGTCGATATGGGATATTTATGTTATTGCACATGAATAACCTCTATCACATAACTTGCCTTCTTGGGGAAATGGGGACAGATGGATGCGATAGAGAAAACATTTAAAACTCAAAATCTTATAAAAATGACTTTTGAAAAATATTTTAAAGATAATTTAAAAAGATAAATAAAATTTCACCAAATATTTTACACACACATCAGTATGTATGTGTGCTTTGCTGTGCTTTGCATGTATGTTTGAATGTGTATTCAACTATGTCACTCATTTACTCAAAAATCTTCACTGGCTTCTTCTTTGTTTGTTAAATGAATCAGACTTCTTTTGCTATCATTCAAACTTTTCTAATACTACCTTAAAAACATTATCAAGTGTCCTTCAAAAACTGTATATCACAATAAATTATAAAAAATCTCTGCCTCCTGAAAATTTATATTTTTCCTCCTCCTCCTCCCCCTTTTCTTCCTCCTCCTCCTCCTCCTCCTCCTCCTTTTCTTCCTCCTCCTCCTCCTCCTCCTCTTCCTCTCTTCTCTTCTTCTTCTTCTTCTTCTTCTTCTTCTTCTTCTTCTTCTTCTTCTTCTTCTTCTTCTTCTTCTTCTTCTTCTTCTTCTTCTTCTTCTTCTTCTTCTTCTTCTTCTTCTTCTTCTTCTTCTTCTTCTTCTTCTTCTTCTTCTTCTTCTTCTTCTTCTTCTTCTTCTTCTTCTTCTTCTTCTTCTTCTTCTTCTTCTTCTTCTTCTTCTTCTTCTTCTTCTTCTTCTTCTTCTTCTTCTTCTTCTTCTTCTTCTCCTCTTTTTTCCCCCTCCTCCTCTGCATCCTCCTCCTTCTGTTACATATATGTCTTACAAGCTGTTTCTTTCTATCACCCAAGTTAAATGACATATCATCCAAGAAGACTTCCTTGATCTTTTCATTTAATAGCCATTTATGTTTGTATGATTTATATAGGTATATATGTAGAAAAAATGATATTTGTATATGGATGTAGAATAGCATTTTGTTTTATAGTTTTGGAATATATAATGATTGTTGCTCAAATCTCTGAACTTTTCGACATCCAGTGGCATCAGGGAGCTAATATCTATATCACAAAGTTCTCTTCTGGGCCACATTTAGAAAGTCACACAAGAAGACTAGATCTCCTTGGCTATAGAACAGACATAAACTTGCCCTTATCCTCCATCTCTTCCTGGATGAAAAAAAAAAAAAAACTCATAAATGGTAGTTTAATGGAATAATTTCTTACAAAGAATACCTTAAATTTCAAGAAATTCTGGCTTTGCATCTTTCAATTCATTTGCTTCATTCTGCTTTACTATCTAAAAGCAATCTTTGAGTAACAGAGAGGACTCATGTCCTTTCCAACACTTCTGGCAATGGCTTCTAATTTTTTTTTTTGCCCATAGGGCTGCCTCCCTCCCTATTTTTGTAATAAATAAAATTAGTATGATTTGCTAATGCTAATTCAATTCGATAAATCAATTTTGTGCTTAAATTTACCCCAGAAAGTCATTATGATTAGGTAGTATCATGATATTTTTTTTATGAGAAATCTTACTTGAAAGCATTTTTTAATCTTTTAAAATATTATTTAGCTCTGATGGTCCCCTCTTTTAAAATTCTGAAAAACAATGATAGTGACTAAAAGAATATAAGGGCTGTGATTCAGGTCTTAATCTAATGTGGTATCAAAGTAAGAAGGTTTATTTTCATTAACATAGACAAAAATAAAAATTCTTCTTTCTTACCTTACATTTACATTTTATTTTGTGGATATAGAGCCTTTATTTAGCATACTATTCTAGGAGTCAAGAGTATCTGTTTTCCCTTGACCAGTTTATTATTCATCATTATATATGATTCAATGACAGCTCACTAATCATAAAAAACAGGAGCATCTGGATTAGGCAGTAATTGACCAGTTAGCCTGGAAACCTTCCCTCAATATGGCAGATCAAACTAGTTTGAAATAAACATTTTGATTAAGCATTCTACAAGGTGGATTTGTTTTTTTCTATTAAGAAAACAATTCCTTTATGCCTTTTTCATTGATTTATTTCTTTCCATATCTGTACCTCTTTTAGACAGTATTTCATCTTACTTTTCTGACCCAAAATAGATAGTATTAGAAATTTAGCTCATAAATTGAGGGATGATCATTTTTGAAATATTTTTGCTAATTTAGAAACCATGATTTTCCACATTGACTGGGATAAAGAAAATTATATTTATTCAAATACCTATATTTTTGCCCAGGGGAAAAAATAATAGTAGTTTTCCCTTGAATTCTCTAGATAATGGTCTCATTTCTTCTCTTCTCATTGTTTATAGAGAAAATATCAAAGGGTCAATTTGTATAGTCACAAAAAAGCAAAAATAGAGATTCTAATACAGTATTACTTTTATGATTATTCTACTCTAGCAAGCCATTTGAATTGAAAATGTCTAGGAGACTCTCAGAACCACTTTCACTACATTTGCCCTAATCACTTGCTTACTTTGGTAGTGACTGTAATCTCAAGGCACTTGATATCCACACATGTTTTCCATTACAATCTTATTTACTGACAGTAGCTAACTGCTTTGCACAGATGGAATGAGAGCTTAAGAGACATTGAACTTGGAGACTTTTTCCAATGAATGTCAATCACAGAAAGACCTGTAGTAAATACCTTTATAGTGATCCCCTGGGAGAATATGGAATAAACAATCCAGGTCAAGACAAGCTTTTCTTTTCTCTTCTCTTCTTTGCTTAGTTTCCCTTCAGTCCTCCTCTCTTCTCCTTCCATCCCTCCATCCTTCTCTCCCTCCCTTCCTTCCTTCCTTCCCTCTCTCCCTCCCCTTTTCCCTCCTTCCTTCCCTACCTTCTTCCTTCCTTCCTGTCTTCCTTTCTTCCTTCCTTCCTTCTTTCTTTCCTTCCTCCCTCCCTTCCTTCCTTCCTTTCTTCTTTCTTTCTTTATCCTTCTTTCTTCCTTCCTTCTTTTCTATCTTTTTTCTCTTTATGTCTTTTTCTTTTTACTAATATGTTTATTTTATTGTTTCTTTATTCCATAGTTTCTACAAAGCACTTGCACTTAAGAAATTTAATCTTTATAGAACTTACATTTCCCTCTTCCATATAAGTTGTATCTACTTAACCACTGTCCAAGTTTTATATATGCAACTAAACTTTATATACAATTTCATTTTGAACAATGTTTTCTAAAGTATGGTTCTGCAAAAAATACTGAATCATGGGCATATAAAATATAGATTAATGTATTGACAAAAAGTGACACTTTAATTCAGATAAAAGCCAAATGCTTACACAAACACATGCACACACATATATGTGTGTATGAATGTGTATATATATATATATATATATGTGTGTATGTATGTATGTATATATATACACATGTGTGTGTTTGTGTGTGTTGATATATATATATATATATATATATATATATATCTGGTACATATTCCACTAGCTTTATGACTCTAGCCAAGTCATAATTTTACTTCTCCTGAACAGTTTTTTTATATATAAAAACAGAAAAATAATAGTTTACCAATTTGATAAAGTTATTGTTAGGAAAGATTTTTGACTTGTTAAAGAAATATATATGTATGAATATGTATTGTATATAAAGGTAAGTTTACATACATGCATATATATATATATATATATATATATATATATATATAAAAGCTCTCATTATTTGTTTTTTAAGCCAAGCTTCTTTAGTTAAAAAGAAATAACATTTACTTAGCATTTTAAGGTTTGTTAAAAAAATTATATATCAATAAGTATAAAATAATATTATTAAGCAATCAAATAATAAACCTTATTAAATATTTATTATTGCCAAGCACTTTGCTAAGATTTAGAAATAGAAAAAGAAGTGAAAAACAATCCCTTTACCTTCATATTGTGTTCAGATATTGATACTGTGTTCAGTTCTGGAAATACAAAGTCAAAAATAAAACTGCCCAACCTTTTAAAGATGTTTTATGTCATTCATAGATTTTTGTGAGAACACAGTGAGTTCAGTATTTTTGGACTAAGAAACTAGGGTTAAGAGAGATTACTTTATTTGCTCAATATCTCACAGATTTTAATTGGTTGATGCAAAATTCAAAACTAGCTCATGTTCCAATTTCAGTACTCTTTCTACTACATAACACTGTCTCTGTGTAAGAATGTTATTTAAAGAAATAAATATAGAATTAAATAGCTTACATGGATTCCTACATTTCATATCAACATAATGCTGAGTCAAGTAACTATCTCCACATTTTCATAATATAATAAATTATTGTTGACTGATAACAGATCCCCAATTTAAACAACCTATATCTTGTTTCTACAATGTTAATTGAACATTGTCTACTGATTAGACTGTGATCTCTTTGAGAGTAATGACTGTAATTATTTTTGGTTTGTTTTCTTTGTATTTTTTTGAATCCACAGCATACACAGTGCCTTATAGGTGCCATTTTATAGTGCAGGTTGACTTACTGTAATTTCATTTTGAATCACCATTGGAAAGAATAGTATCTACAATCTTAAAAAAGAAAAAAAACAGAAAAAAGAGAAAGGAAGCAAAGGATAAGTGAAGAAAATTCAGGCAAGTGTTTTGAAAGACAATAGTTGGAAATGACAAAAACAATATTCATTTCAGTTGGGTGAGAATAATTAATTCATCTCTATTTCTTTATCTCTCCCTGTATTCACAAATAAACAGTGGTACTGAGGATAAGGCATAGTTTAGATTAGACTGAGCCAGGACAAGACACAAACTTATATATAGCTATGATATCTTGGCCATTGCTTTGCTATTATAACCATTTGCTAAATGTTTCTTCAAATGTATTGAATTTAATCATTTTAGACCAAATTCTCTGGGACATCATAAGTTATTCTACTAGACTTGAAAATGCTCATTTGACCTTGCTTCTCTTAATGAATAGAAAGAGTAGGCTTATTCTCTAAAGGTTATCTGCCCCTACAGATTGATTTACCTCTGTTCTCCCCATTCTTATTAGTAGAACACCTAGAAAAAAAGTATGCTCATCATTTTCACCTCTCTCTTCTCTTGAGCTCTCCTCCTTCAATTTATGTTCTACAGTTTTAAAATTTATTGCTTGTATGAAACAAATTCATTAATTATTCCTGTATCTGAAGGACAAATGCTGTGAGATATTTCATTTTACTACCTCTTTGTAAAAACTGAAATCCTATTAGAAATAAACATTTTGAAGAAGAAAAATTCTAAAATAAAAAAAAAAAGTAAAGAGCAAAAAATGTAAGGAACTTTTATTACATTTTACTATGTGTCAGACATGGTGCTAAGTATTGGGAAATCAAATAAAAAATAGTCTCTTTGTTTTATTTGCCTGGAAATAGTAAGTCCTATTCCAGTATTTTCAGAATTAAAGCTCAGAGATGGCTTTTTTTCTAAGGGGGATTGGCATAAATGTTCTTTTTCCTTAATTTCCTTGTTATAGTCTACAAACATGGGACTCTGCTTACTAACTCTTAAAAAAAATGTGTCAATACCTATATTGTATTCATGAAGTAGTGATATGGGAATGGATAGTGGGGATATGATGATAGCATAGATGGCCAAACAAAGCCTAGAATAGGATTTGCTGTTGTGCTCTTGGACAAGTAAGTACCTGCTTAGGAGTCATGTGAATGGACTTTTCTTGGAAACCTTTTCACTAATTTGCAGTATAGTTCTGTGTTTTTGTTTTTTGTTTTTTTTTTTAATTAAAGCTTTTTATTTTCAAAGTATATGCAAAGGTAATTTTCAACATACACTTTTGTAAAATCTTGAGTTCCAAATTTGTTCTGTCCCTTTCACCTCCTTCCTCCCTTAGATGGTAAGTAATCCAATATATCTTAAAATGTACAGCTCTCTTATACATATTTCCATGATGATCATACTGCACAAAGAAATTAGATCAAAAAGGAAAAACAAAACTGAGAAAGTAAACAAAATCCAAACAAACAACAATAAAAAACTTAAAATACTATAGTGTGATCCCACCTCATCTCCACAATCCTCTCTTTGAGTGCAGATAGCTCTCTCCATCACAAGACCATTGGAAATTGTAAAGGGCTGAAACTCTTGAGTTAATGAAACTGGGGTCGGACAATCCAGCACTTAAGGCTAATTACCGATTGGACTGTTAGGATTACTAAGTGAGAACTGAGGTTGTCTGGACAGTGACAAGGTGAGAATTCAGGTTTTCTGGACAATTACAAGGTGAGAACTCAGGTTGACTTGATAGAGGGGGCAAGCTCATTGGCTGGGGTGGTTCTTCCCAGAAGCCCTTGCATTATCCCACGCCCATTCTCTGGGAGGATAAAAAGAGACAGCACTGGGCGCAGAGGGCAGATCGGCCTGGAGAAGGATAAGAGCTGGAGGAGATTCAGAGCCAGGATTCAAGAGAAAGACTCTGCATTGCATCAGGCTTGACGGGGCTCTCTGCAGGAAGGGAAGTCACTTCTAAAGACAAGAGTTAACAGCAACTGCCTGGAGACAACGGTTCGTTACAGGAAGAAGAATCTGTCTGAGAGATTTGAGTAGACACAGCAGATCTCTTCCCAGAGAGCGATCCAGCAGCTTCTGGAGACGACAGCTCGCTACAATTGGCGCCCAACGTGGGGCAAGGACTTTTGCTTATCCTGACAAGAGGAGCTAGACCAGACCTTCGCAACAATTATCTGTACATTTTAAGGGGAGACAGTGCTTTAAATTCACCACGCCAGCTTACAAAAGAAGCACAAAAGGCTTTGAGAGAAGTTGAACTGGCTTTATCCAATGTGGTTGAAAGAGTCACTCAAAAACCCTTGGAAATATCAGTTTTTGCTACAAAAGAGGCACCCACAGCAGTCCTTCATCAAGGAGACAGAGTGATTGAGTGGGTGAACCTCCCAGCACAACCAGAACAAAGCCTTACACCTTACCCAGTGCTTGTGGCTAGGATTTTATTAAAGGCTATTAAGAGAGTAACACAATTATCTGGGATAAGTCCTGAAAAATTATACACATTCTATACTAACGCACAGATTAATGTATGCTGTGAGAACATCCCAGAATGGCAAATTTTATTGGCCACCGCTCCAAATTTTGCACATGGATCTCCATTAAAGATTACCCGGCTACTACATAATTGGCGATGGATTTTTGAAGAAAAGGTTTCTAAGGTTCCTCTTAAAGGACCAACAATCTTTATAGATGCCTCCAAAGAAAATATTTGTGCCATATACTCTCATGATTTAACCATAAAGAGAGTAATCAGGACTCCTTTTCAATCCACTCAACAGAATGAATTATTTGCTATCATGCTAGCTCTCACTTATTACCCAGGAGACGTAAATATAATTACTGATTCAGCCTATTCAGTAGGTGTAGTACAAAGAATTGCCACAGCCCAAATAAAATTTGCAGCCTCCAATATTTATCAGCTCTTTAAGGAACTTCAAGAGCAAGTGAGAAAACCTGAATTCTCACCTTGTCACTGTCCAGACAACCTCAGTTCTCACTTAGTAATCCTAACATTGGACAATATTCTATTAGAATATGCTTGGAAAATGGCCCTTCCCACTATTCTGTGCTGGCCCAATCATTTGGTGTATACAGAGAATTGTAGGAGGGATTAGGGGGTGGAGTAAGACTAGCCAGGGTCACTTCTGGGAGGGAGACGAAGAGGAGAGTTCTTGGAGATACTGAGCATCCATTCCCTTTACTTCTGCCACTAAAGACTAAGGACTTTTGCTTATCCTGACTCCAGCTGATTCTAAGGTATCCAGGGTGCTAAAGTGGTCATCATAGGAACTGTTCTGAATCACCTCATTGTTGAAGAGAGTCATGTCCATCATAACTGATTATCACATAATCTTGCCGTTGTCATGTACAATAATCTCCTGGTTCTACCAACTTCATAACATTCAGTTTCAAAGAAGGAAATCTAGGTTTGATATTACTACTAACTTATGCTCCTGAATCTACAGCTCCCTGTGATATGTGTCCTACCCTGCACCCTTGAAATGATGCTGTGATATATAGGTTCTGTCCCATATGTTGTGGAATATGAAACAGAGAGTAGGTCCAAAGATAGTAGTGGCAAGGAATGAAGAGGAAGTTGAGTAAAATGATATAGCTTCTGGAGGGTGGAAGGAAAGGAGGTTGAAGGACATAAGTGCTCAGGAAAGAGCACAATCAATCATATGAATATGTTTTTGTGGGTGTCTCTCTCCTTGGTGACTCAAATGTTTCACTTACAGCTCTGTTCTAATGAATGGTAAATGCACTTTGGTCAACAAGGGGATGGTACAGAACTATTGGTAATTTTGGAGTGGAAAGGAAAGAAGAACTTTTCTTTTCCCTTAAAATTTCACCCTGGTATGAATCAGAAAGAATACAGAGAATCTTAGAAAATATCTTAGATTAGTTGGAATTGGAAGAAATATTAAAATACAGATTGGAAAGGGAAAAGATCTTAACACAGAATGTTCAAGTGAAGCATCACAGGACTTAGAGCTAGTGAGGACTTAAAGATCATTTGGTCTAAATTCTAGCTTTTATAAAACAGCAAATTAAAATCACTGATGTATAACAATGCTGACGGTGATAGTACAAATCCTTAGATTTGAATCCGTGCTGTCTCACTCACAATTACTTCTTTTCACTCCCTAATTAATTAACTTTGTACTCCATGCCAAGATGACTCGTTGGCCCAAGGCATTGTACACTATAAAATTCATTTAGAATGCAGATTTTTTTTTTTTTTTTACTTTATGCAATTGGTTTGGAGAATATTATGTAACCTAAATGTTTCTTAAAATCATGCAATGTGAAAAAAATCTTCTGAGTTAGAATATTGCTGGAGATAATGAATTTTAAATATGTTGACAGGTCACTGAAGATTAACATTACTTACTTTAGAACAATTCAAATGAAATATTTCATGTGAAAATATTAATGGTTATGAGAATATGGTTATACAATTGCAATTTCATGTACAGTAATTCATCATAGACCTATTAGAAATAAATAGGCCTACATTTTGCATTCAATTAGTATAGTTATTGTGTAATTGGTTCCTTCTTTTACTTTCCATATTTTGTTCTTAGTTTTTTATTATTTCAGCTGTCAAAGGTTTTTAAATGCTAGCAATGTCTACTAAGCACCGAGTGTATACAAGGCACAACAAAGTTAAGAAAAGGAATCAATCATACAACATTATATTCTTTACATATTAAACATATAGTAAAGCCAAGAAATATATGGATACCTTACATATGACATTGTAATTATATTTTTTAAAAAGCCTGATCACTCAAATATTTGCCTATTAATATTACTTATTTATGTGTTATATACACACATATATGTATTTATGTATTTGTGTACATTGTATATGTTCATGTGCACATAAACATGCGCATGCATAAATATAAGTATTTTCCATTTAGTTATAAGACACAGCATCATTTGGAATCTTACAGGTATAAACAGATGTAGTGTTAAAAAGTGGATATAGTTTCAGGTACACACCAAAGTCATTTAATCCCTTACTTCAATCAGGCATAAACCTAATTGAACAACTCAGTTTTTCCTAGAACCTGTAGGCCAAGAGATATTAGCTTTGTTCAACAAAGAAAGGGAAAGAGCTTCTATTTTCTGGCTTAATACAAGAAATCAATGTGGCAAGTTCACTTTTTTTATAAGGTTTTCAAAGGATTTCTTTAATACCTTCAACTATTAGTCACACCTCAGCTGTTCAATCATAAATGGCTGCTTTATTTTCCTATCAGTCATAAAAACCCCATAATGCTATAAAGATTTATGTAAAACAGTAATTTGAGCAATATCCCTAATTATCATTGACGATTTAAAAACTCTTAAACAAGGCAGTATATCAGCTTGCTGTGTACAAATGTATCAGAAAAAGCCATTAGCTATAGTTTAAAGAGAATAAAAAGGTTCTCTTAGAGATCCTTTATGGCTGTGGAGAGGCTGTTTATGATGTAAGTACGGAAACAGTAAAATAAAGTGGGAGAGAATACAAGATTTCCATTCATAAGATTATTCATAATCATATAAATTTCTTCTCAGTACCTTATTCTTTTATCAGGATATATGTCTTTTGAGAGCACAAGAAACTAGAAATGGATGATAAAAGTTCCTGATATTCCATATTTTTATTCAAACTCAAAATTATTTTCCTGACAAAACTTATATTATTTATGATGCTGACAAGTGAAGATAAATGCCTGAATAACCATCCAAAATGAACTCAATCAAAAATTTGATCCTGTTAAACTATATAAACTATTTATAAATAAACTATTTATAGCAGTTATCACAAAAATAATCTCATTTGCTTAATTGGTGACACATGTACTAAACCATGTGAGATCTCATGAACATTTACTGTATCATAGTAGGAAAAAAAAAAACAAAACCTTAAATAAGAACCACGGTGCTGGATTAATTTTGTTATTTTAAAATTATTTCCTAGATTAGATGTTGAATAGATATAATTCAATTTCACTCTATTATTCAATTTAACTGTATCTTTTTGAAACTACATATGCACAGAACATCCACAAATATATGTATATATGCATGCATGTATATGCAAATATATATTATTGGCCCTGAGTTTTTTTAAATCATAAAATTCAAAATTAATGGAAAATTGAATTTTATATTTGTATAAATAAATCAGTTCTTAATGGAATAAATCACAAAGAAATAGTAAATTTATTTTAAAAATAATGTTTTAGACATATTATCTCATAGAATAACAGGTGTTTCCACACTAAAACATGATGATACTAAAGTTTCACACCTTATTAATAACATAGAAAAATAAGAAGTACAGGCTCTAGTCATTTTGAAAGTATGAAAATTCATGGAACAGAATCAAAACAATTTTTGATAACTAATGCAAAAAATATATAATGGTATAAAGTACTAAAGAATTAAAATTTGAAAGTGCTTTGCATCCAACATTTTCTGTATATCAGATTTATTTCTTCTAATAGAGAGGAACAATTAGTATTCAAATGTATAAATTAATTTAGGTAACATAGAACATACAAAAAACAAAGCAACATCACTATTCTAAATTTTACCAATTTGCCTTTTATTTCAGTTTTCTTTTTTGTTATAAAAAGTTTGGTTCAAATACTATGTAGTTATTCACTGATTATATTTATGGAACATAATTTTGTTTTTGTGTGTTCAAATATGGTTGTAATAAACTGTTTTTCCTTTAACCTATATTATAAACACAATGTCATGGTCAAGCTATAAAAGTGTAGATTTATTGTGATTGTGAGCTGAGGTAAAATTTTATAAAAGTATAAAACTTCTTTTAAAAATCATTGAAAATAATATTTTCATTCTTGTTTCTTATTTCATTTTTTTCTTTCCTTCTTACTTTCTTCCTTTGTTTATTTGTTTACATACATGGATTTACTGTACATATTATAGAAATAACTCATATGTGTATTGCCAAAATAGTTATCAAAGTCAATTATATTGTGAAGATAATTTAAAGATTTGAGCTAGACAATAGCATAGACAGTTATGTTCAAAACTCATTAATGAAAACTCAAAAGACCTCATAAAATGTTTCAATGTTAGCTTAAATTGAGATTCCTAAAACATATCTTAGAGAACCATGATTGAATGTTAACATTATTTCTCAATATATTAGATAAAATACTAGATAACATATGCATCAAACTTTTGAAGTATAGTTTTAAAATTGCATAACTGAAATGGAATATAGGTTAAAATAATAAACCAAACTTGATAAGATAAAATTTTAAAAGAAAAAAAAAAAATAAAGTCAGAGTTTACTTGTGCTGGATTGGCTAATCAATCAATCAACCCATGAGTTACAACAGTTAAAAAAATTACAGTTAAAAAATTATACAGGAGCTTATTTGCTCCTGGAGGGTAGCGATTTTGTTGTTGTTGTTTTAATTTTGTATCCAAGCATAGTTCCAGACACTTAACAGCTGTCTAGTAAACATTTACTGACTAGTAGATTTTAATAATCAGAGAATTAATACTGCAAGCCTTTAACCAAACATTTGAGAACAATTTTTTTGGAAGAAGGAGAACTCCAAGTCCAAACTTAATGTTTCTCCTCTTCCTCTTATCCATTCGAGACTAGACAAAAACCTTATGATATACTCTGGGAGATTAGAGAATTTAAACTTGAATAAACATTTGGAAACGTGTTTATCAAATTTTCAGGGTGCAAAAAATTGTGAAATTAACAAACAATCAGAAAGAGACAAGAATACAGTGGAAGAAATTCAATAAAACCAAGTTAAAGTACAACTACTTGGCATAGAGAATAGAGAACTAGATGTGGAGATAGGACTACTGTTCTTCCTGAGGTTAAATCTGCCCTCAGGCTATTACTAGATATATAATCACTTAACCTTGTTTGCCTCAGTTCCTTCATCTGTACAATGATCTGGAGAAGAAAATGGTAACTAACTCAATATCTTTGCCAAGAAAACTCCTGTGGAATCACAAAGAATTGGACAAGAATGAAAGCATTAAACAAAATGTTTATAATGAAAAAAATGAAAAATCTTAAACTCAATTTAGTCAATCAATCAAGCATATTTAAAGTACTTTTGAAAAAGCACTTTATAAGTAAGTGCCTTGAGAGCAAGTTGTATCATATTTATCAGATCTTTACATTATCAGCACCATACTTTGCACATGGTAATCATTTTACTAATTGGTTGATGTAAATTATAGAAAAATCTTGACTAGACAGAAGTTACTCTGAAGATTTTTTTTTTTTTTAGTTAATTCTAAGTTTACTGTGAGTCAATGTTAAATTTCAAGGAAAAAAAAAACAACAACAACAAATATGATTTTAAGGTAGATTAGCTGTAGTGGCAAGAACGGGGTAGGTTATAGCCTCTCTGTTCTCTGCTCTCAGACCAAATATTTAGGTCTGGCATCACATTTTGGTAAATGCTAAAGTTAGAGAATTTGATAAACAATCATTGATTACCAAAAAAACTTCCTCAAGAAATATGATGACTAGCAATAAAAAAAAAAGTCCAGTTAATTATCTAAGTATATTTACCTGGGAGAATTCATGGATGTGAAGAAACCTGGAAGTTGTCATTGACTATCTACCCAGGTCACTTATACCTTCAGAATCCAATACTTAATGTGCAACAAGAAAATTGGATTGACACACATATATTATAATCTAGGTTATACTGTAACTCATGTAAAATGTATGAGATTGTCTGCCATTTAGGGGAGGGAGTAGAAGGAGGGAAGGGAAAATCTGGAAAAATGAATACCAGGGCTAATGTTATAAAAAAAAATTACTCATGCATATATACTGTCAAAAATGTATAATTATAAAATTAATAAAAAAATGCATCAGTGTCCCAGTTTTCCCACATTCTCTCCAACATTCAACATTATCTTTTCCTGTCATCTTAGCCTGACAGGTGTGTAGTGGTACCTCAGAGTTGTCTTAATTTGCATTTCTCTGATCAATAAATATTTTGAAGACCTTTTCATATGACGAGAAATAGTTTCAATTTCTCTATCTGAAAATTGTCTGTTCATCCTTTGACCATTTGTCAATTGGGGAATGCCTTAATTTTTAATAAATTAGAGTCAATTCTCCATATATTTTGGAGGTGAGGCTTTTATCAGACCTTTTAGCTGTAAAAATGTTTTCTCAGTTTATTGCTTCCCTTCTAGTCCTGTCAGCCATTAGTTTTATTTCTACAAAAGCTGTTTAACTTAATATAATCAAAAAATTCTATTTTGTAATCAATAATGACCTCTAGTTCTTCTTTGGCCGCAAATTCTTTCTTCCTCCATAGGTCTGAGAGGTAAACAATCCTATGTTCTTCTAATTTATTTATAATCTCGTTCTTTATGTCCAGATCATAAATCCATTTTGATTTTATCTTGGTGTACGGTGTAAAGTATTTATAAATACTTAGTTTCTGTCATACTAATTTCCAATTTTCCCAGCAGTTTTTGTCAAACAATGAATTCTTATCACAAAAGCTTGGGTCCTTGAGTTTATAAAACACTAGATTGCTATAGTTTTTGACTATTATGTACTGTGAACTTAACCTATTCTACTGATCAACTAGTCTATTTTTTAGCCAATACCGCATGGTTTTGGTGACCACTGCTTTATAATGTAGTTTTAGATATGGTACAGCTAGGGTATCTTCATTTTATTTTTTGTCATTAGTTCCCTTGAAATTCTTGACCTTTTGTTCTTCCAGATGAATATTGTTATTTTTAATGGGTCATTAAAATAGTTTCTTGGAATTGTAATTGGTATAGCACTAAATAAATACATTAGTTTAGGTAATACTGTCATATTTATTATATTTGCTTGACCTATCAAGGACCTCTTAATATGTTTCCAATTGTTTAGACCTGACTTTATTTGTGTGGAAAGCATTTTATAGTGTTGCTCATATACTTCCTGACTTTCCCTTGGCAGATAGATTCCCAAATATTTCATGCCATCAACAGTTATTTTAAATGGAATATCTCTTTGTATCTCTTGCTGTGGATTTATTTTGTATCCTGCAACTTTACTAAAGGTGTGGACTATTTCTAATAATTTTTAGTAGAGTCTCTAAAGTTTTCTAAGTATACCATCATATCATTTGCAAAGAGTGATAATTTGGTTTCCTCATTCTTTTTCATCTCATTGCCGAAGCTAGTTTTCTAATGCAATATTGAATACTAATGGTGGTAGTGGGCAACCTTGTTTTACTCCTGATTTTATTGGGAATGGTTTCAGTTTATCACCATTACATACTGATGGTTTTAAATCAATGTTACTGATTATTTAATTTCCTCTTCATTAGTGGAAATGTCTCCCTTTTCATTTTTAAGACTAACAATTTTATTTTCCTCTTTCCTTTTTCTAATAAAATTTACCAAGGGTTTATCTTTTAGTTTTCTTTATAGTTTTTTTTTTTTTTAATTGATCTCTCCTTTTATTGGTAGAATTTCAAGTTTAGTGTTTGATTGGGAGTTTTTAATTTGCTCTGTTCCTAGCTCTTTTAGTTGCAAGCCTAATTCATTTATTTTTTTCTCTATTTTATGCAAGTGGGGCAACTAGGTGGTGCAGTGGATAGAGCAGCAGCCTTGAATTCAGGAGTATATGAGGTCAAATCTGGTCTCAGACACTTAACACTTCCTAGCTGTGTGACCCTGGGCAAGTCACTTTACCCAAGCCTCAGGTGGGGGGAAATATGCAAGTAAATTTCTAGAGATATAATATTTCCCCTTATTACCTCCTTGGTTGAATGCCACACATTTTGGTATGATGTCTCATTATTGTCTTTCTCTTAGGTGAAATTATTAATTGCATCAATAATTTGCTGTTTTACCCAATCATTCTTTAGGATGAAATTATTTAGTTTCCAATTACATTTTGGTCTATTTTCCCCTGGATTTTTATTGAATGTAATTTTTATTGCATTATGATCTGAGAAGGATTATTTCTGCCTTTCTGTATTTGAATTTAAGGTCTTTAGGTCCTAATATAAAACCAATTTTTGTATAGGTTCCATAAACTGCTGAGAAGAAAGTATACTTCTTTCTGTCTCCATTCAGTTTTCTCTAAAAATCTACCATACCTAACTTTTCTACTGCTCTATTTACCTCTTTAACTTCTTTCTTATTTATTTTGTGGTTTGATTTATCTAGTTCTGAGAGTGCAAGGTTGAGATCTCCCACTATTACAGTTTTGTTGTCTGTTTCTTCTTGCAACTCTCTTAACTTCTCCTTTAAGAAATTAGATGCTAGACCACTTGGTGCATATATGTTTAATATTAATATTGCTTCATTGTCTATGCTACCCTTTAGCAAGATATATTTCCTTCCTTATCTCTTTTACTTAGATCAATTTTTGCTTTTGCTTGATCTGAGATAAGGATGGCTACCCCTGCTTTTTTTGCCTTCACCTGAAGCACAGTAGATTCTGTCCCAGCCTTTTACCTTTATTCTGTATGTGTTGCCCTACTTCAAGTGTGTTTCCTGTAAACAATCATATTGTAGGATTCTAGCTTTTAATCCAGTCTGCTATCCTCCTCTGCATTATGGGGAAATTTACCCCGTTCACATTTATGGTTAAAACTACTAATTCTGTATTTTCTGCTAAATTATTATACCTAAATTATGCTTTTCTCTTTCTTTCTCCCTTCTCCCCCTCTCCAGTATTAAATTTATGAGAATCATTTGCCTCATGCAACCCTCCCTCTTTAGAATACCTCCCCCCTTGAAGTCCCTCCCCGTATCTTAAACCTTTTCCTTAATATTTCTGTATTCCCAACTATTTAGCCTTCCCCTTTCGTTTTTGGTTTTCCCTTCCCACTTTTCACTGAGGTGAGAGAAATTTTTCTGTAAAACAAATATGTCTAATATTTTCTCGTTGAGCCAAATTTGATGAGAATAAGATTTACACTATGTTTATCCCCCTCCATTCTTTCCATCAGATAAAATATTTTTCCTTTTCCTCTTTGTGAGATGTAGTTTCTCTCTTTTTGCCTCCCACTTTTCCCTTTTTTAATACAAACCCCTTTCCACCTCCAGTTCTTTTTTTATAAAAAAAAATAAATTATACATATACTCTTTATGAATACCCATAACAGAAATACAGTTCTCAAGAGTTCTTTTTACCTTTTTATGCTTCTCTTGAGCCCTATATTTGAAGGTCAACTTTTTGTTTAGCTCTGGTTTTTTGGTCAGAAATAAATGTAATTCACCTATTTCATTGAATGTCCATCTTCTTCCCTGGAAGAAAGTGCACATTTTGGTAGGGTAAGTCTTTTTTTTTTGTTTGTTTTGTTTTGTTTTGTTTTTGTTTGTTTGTTTGTTTTGTTTTGTTTTGTTTTTGTGGCTGTTTGTAGTATTTTTTCCTTGGTCTAATAGTTTTAGAATTTAGCCATTAGCCACAATATTTCTTGTACTTTTGATTTTGGGATTACTTTTAGTAGGTGATTGATAAATTTTTTCAATGCCTATTTTAACTTCTGTTTCTATAATATATGGGCTGTTTGATGATTTCCTGAAAAATAGTGTCTAGGCTCTTTTTTTTTTCATTGTAAGTTCCGGGAATTGATTATGTCTCCTAGATCTATTTTTCAGGTCTGCTGTTTTCCCAGGTAGGTTTTTAATATTGTTTTCTATTTTTTGTTTTTGCTTGACTGATTGTTGGTGTGTCCTTGAGTCATTCATTTCTATTTGTTCAAGTCTGATTTTTAATGAATTATCTTTTCATTTCTTTTTATATTTCTTTTTGTATTTGTCTAATTGCATTTTTAAATCAGTTTTGTTGTTGTTGTTGTTGTTGTTGTTGTTCTATGGATTTTTTTTTCCATTTTGCCAATTTTTAAAAAATAATTATTTTCTTTTTTTCAATTCACAAATTCTGTTTTTCAGGGAGTTGATTTCTTTATCCACTCTATCTTTTAAAAAGCAACATGACTTATCCTGACCCTCTTGCAAAGCTTTCCTTTGCTTTTAAGATCACTTTTTATTTCTTCTATAAGATTCTTGTGTTATGGGGACTACATCACATCCACGTTTGGATCCAGAGACCAACTGGTTTTAGAATTTGAAGTTTACTCTCTTTCTGTATAGAAGGTATCTACAGTTAGAGCCCACTTTGCCTTTTTGCTCATTAAAAAAAAAAATACTATGGTCTGCTTATGGAGGGCAGTAGGGTATTTCTAAGCTGCCTTTATAAACAACAGGAAGTGGCAGTGAATGGTCAGTGGTACATCACTCACTGACTGCACTGGCATTAGACATTGTGCTAAAATCAGCAGCAGCTGAAAGGTAGCAACTGCAGTTGTGCTGGGAGCAGTAATTGTGGCTGCCCTTGGAACATGCTGAGTCACTGCAGGTGCTGGGTGGGTGTGGGCAGGTCCCACAAGACTCTAGCATTTGGGGGTTATAGTCTTCACCCCTGTGTTTATAGCTTCTTTGCTGATCTACGGGCTTGCTGTCAGAGCAAAGAAGCTCACACTGCGGTAAAATTCTCCCCAAAGATTTTCCACCAGCAGAGACTACCCCTACCCCACTCAAGTTTGCTTAGCATGAACTGTTTCCTGTGCTCTCACTGCATGCCTGAAGTTCCTACCCCTGTTCCATCCCCATGCACGAACAAAATAGACATTTTCTGGCTAATTTTGTGGTTATTGTCTGTTTGTAATGTGTTGTACTCCCAATATTCATGGGCTCTGACAATGAAGCTCTAATTCTGAGGCTGAATTTCATTAAAATAGATTGAGGGGAAAGGAGAGTTTAGGAAAAGGTGGTGTCCTCTCCACCATTTTTGCTCCCCACCCCATTTGTGTATATTTTTGATCTCACATTAGAGCCACTTGAATCACAGAGCTTGATATAATGCAAATTTTTCAACTTTTGGGCTTCATATGTTTTTCTTTGTCTCTCTCTATTTTTGTCTTTTCTCAACTCCATTCACACTTACACCAAAAGTTAAAAGCTTAAGGCAATAAAATGTCTTTGAATGATTCACTTTTCAATAGAATTTGTAAAAGAAAATTTCTGAAAGAAAATTTCTCAAGGTGAGTTTTATTCAGAAAAATTAATAAAATACAGAAAAGTTTGCTATAACCACCACCCCATTAAAATTATAATTTTGAGACTTAAATTTTATCTATCAAATTGACTAACACAATAAAAAAAAAAGGAAAATGACAAATATTAGAGGGGATGTAGAAAACTCAGTATACCAATTCACTCAGGGTTTAGTTGTGTACTAATCCTGGAGAACAAGTTGAACCTATGATCAAAAGGCTACAAAATTGTGCATACTATTTAAGCCAGCAATACCATTACTAGATATTTATCCCAAAGAGTTAAAAAAAGGAAGAAACTAATTGTACACAGAAAATATATTTGTAGTATCTATTTTTGTCATGGCATAGAACTCGAAACTGAGATGATGCTCATCATTTGGGAAATTACAAAACAAGTTGATGTATATTATTATAATGGATTGCTATTGTTTTATAAGAAATGATGAACAAGATGGTTTCAGACAAAACCTGTAATATTCTCTCTAAAATGTACTGTTCTCTGGGAGCAGGTTTCTTGGAGGGCTTCTGGAGGGCAGCCTTCCTTTCAGTTTAGTAATCACCACAAGTTCAAGCAAGGATTAAGGTCCAAATCCTTTATTGTCTCTTTCCAAGTTTTATCTCCTTTCCTGGGGCCTGGGTAGCTTTCTTAGAGGGCTATCTCTCTTCTTGGTTCCAAGAGTTTAAGTCCTGCCACCAGTCCTTTGTCTTCTCTGCTTCTGCCAGTTTCTTGAAGTCCTCCTTAATGTGTCTTGGTTTCTGTGGAGGAGGCAGGAGTACTGCCACTGTGGTCTTCCCTAGTTCTCCTTCTGGCTGAGTTTGTCTGAGCTTATATCCTCTCTCATCATAGGTGTGAATCTTGTGGAACTATAGTAAGTAGTAAGTACATGTACTGAACTAGAGAACTGTTAAATACCATGCTAAATAATCATTGTCTCTATCAAACAAGGACTTCTTCCTTGTTTCAAGTTCTGGCCCATAATATCTCCTGCTTTCTTTTGTTTTTACAACACAGGTGGTCATGACTTTCCTGAGAAGAGTTGAGGGAGAGAGTACCCCATAAAAGGAGGTGATGATGCCTTCCCTGACTGCTCAAAAAAAGGGTGATAACACCATATAAAAAAAGTGATCATGCCTTCCCACCTGACATCTCAGGAAGGGGGATGAAAACACCAAAGGAGATGGGAAATCAAATCAGATTAGCAGGTTTCTGAAGGACTCTTAAATATGGAAGGTATTACACATAATTACATAAATTACATAAGCACATAGTAACACAGGCTAGTAATGATGTAACAACTGACATGAATCAACATGAGGAATTATACATGTCCTTAAGTCCTAGAAATAGTCCAAAAATGATTCTTGCAAGTTTTGAAGTCCTACAGTAGTCTTACTATGTGTTAGGGAATCCAATGATTTCTAATGGTTTTCAAGTCTTGCAACAGTCTTTATCAACAATTTTTCATCTCAGGGAATCCAATGATTCCTGCTGGTTTAAAAGTTCTTAAACAGTATTATTACTAGCCATGCTCTTTCAGTGTCAGATGTTTCTTAGGACTTTTGCTTTGTTTTGAGGTTTTTCTCTTTATTTCTGTCTCTCTCTGATGGACAAGGCGAACACAGCTCTTTTGCACACATCTGATTCCTTCTCCATCTGTACAGATACAAGCAAACCCTCTTCCTCAGCAGCTACCCTATCTGGTCCCTTCAATTCTCCACTTTCTGGATCTCTCCACCTCACTTGGAGATTATCTAAAGATAGTGGAGCTGCTTGCACTGAACATTGCCCTTTCAGTGAGTTATAAAACCTGTTCTCTGAAGCCAGTGAATCTTTATCAAAAATTAAAAAATTAATGGTATAGAGAGCTAAATTTAGAAGTTCTCTAGGGTGACCTATGGCTCCCCCTTTCTTTTGTTTTTGGGGGAGTATCTTAATGTCTCTTTTTCTCCTCTCTACTATTGACTGACCTTGAGGAGTATAAGATATGCCAATGGTGTGTAAAATCTGATACTGGGAACAAAAGTGTGTAAAATATTTGGAAGTATATGCAGGTCCATTATCTGTTTCTATTGCTTGTGGTACACTTATAATTGCAAATGCTTGTATAAGCAATTCAGTGACCACTCAATCTGTCTCTGGCTGCTGCTATTGTAAGAATAAATCCTTAAAAAATATCTACTACAACATGCATAAAAAACAGACGACCAAAAGATTTATAATGGGTCACATCCATTTGGCAGATTTCATTGGGTCTCAAACCACAAGGGTTCTTCCTTGTAGGGAGTATAGCAGCGTGGAAAGGAAGGCAAGCTGTACAGACTTTTACTATGCTCCTAGCTTCCTCTTTTGTTATCCCAAATTGAAAATGTAAAGCTCGAGCAGCCTGGTGATATTTAGAATTAGATTCCTGGGCTTCTTGAAACAAAGTACTACTGGCTAACATAGTTAAAAGGCTATCTGCCTTTGAATTTCCTTCAAAAATAGGACCTGGAAGTTCACTATGAGAGTGGACATGCAAGATATAAATCATACCTGATGCATTCTCACTTGCTCTTGAAGTTCCTTAAAGAGCTGATAAATATTAGAGGCTGCAAATTTTATTTGGGCTGTGGCAATTCTTTGTACCACATTTAGTGAATAGGCTGAATCAGATATTATATTTATATCTCCTGTAATGTTCACTCTAAAATGTAATATTCAATGTTGAGGTTTCCTTGGGGTCTCTGGAGGCAGCCTAAGTTTCAGTTCAGTAATAACCCCAAATGCAGCCAGGTGTTAAAGTCCAAATCCTTTAGTGTCTCTTTCCAAGTCTTGTCTCTTTTCCTGGGGTCAGCTTAGCTTTCTTAGAGACCTATATCTCTCCTTAATTTCATGGGCTTAAATTCCTGTCCTCAGTCCTTTGTCTTCTCTGCTTCTGCCATCTCCTTGAGGTCCTCCTGAATGTGTCTTGGTTTCTGTGGGGGAGGCAGGATGACTGCCACCATGGTCTCTGTCTTCCCTAGGTCTAATTCTGGCTGAGTTTGTCCAAACTTATATGGTCTCTTAGCTCTCAGCTGCCATCATGACCCACCTATCTTTTGATTGATGTCTTGGAGTTGAGCTCTGCCTCTCATTTTCGTGGATCACTATATATTCTGAAGCCCAGTAGAAACTCTTGTGACACTTTGGACATAGGGTTTTAGATCTTCTGTCATCCTGTCTTCTCACTCTATCTCCATATCTACATCTACATTAGTAAATATATTAGTTATAACCTGAAATATATTTCATTCTGTGCCTCTAGTTTATTACCTTATGTCTTCTCATGGGTCAAGAAGCAAAAAGCATGATTCATTTTTAAACTCCTAAAATTGTGATTTGTCACTGATTTGACTAAAATTATGAGTATTTCAAAATCATTGTGGAAAATTGTGTACTTAGTCTTATTTCATTATGTGTTTATTCAAAGAAGTCTTCACAGTTTTCTCTGAATTCTTTCTGTAACAAGATATCATGGTTTCACTGTCTCCATTCCAGACAGGCTACTTGACCCTTCCTGACTCAAGAAGCATATTCTGTGGGGTTGGCAATATGAGTAATATCAACACAATTCCACTTCCTGGGTTTCCTTTATTGTTAAAGGCCCGAACTATATTCATACATTTTGCTGACACAATAATATTCCATACTACAATTGTACCACATTTCATTTATCTACCTCTCAATTTAGTGGCATTTTATTTCTAATTCTTTGCTACAACAAAATGCTGCTGAAATTTTATTTCTTCATATATGCCCTTTCCCTATGTCTTTAAGATACATATCTAGTAGTTTTATTTCTAAAACTAATATGTACAGTTTAATGCATTTTTAAAATATAAATGCAAATTGCCTTTCATCTATGTTGAACTAAATCATAGCTCCACCAAGAGTACATTAATGTGTTTATCTATATTCCCTTCAATATGTTCTATTTTAATCTTTGCCAATCTGATGGATTTGAGGTAAAGAGAAGAGTTGTTTTAATTATCATTGACAAGAGGAGTCACGCATACCTTAGAATGAGTTTTTTTCTTTGGCCTTCTTTGGGGACAAAAATGACTCATACTTAAAATGCTTTGACCTTCATATTTGAATTTATGAAGGGCAGGTGATAGAAGATGAATATTAAAGCGTAGTCTGATCCTGTAAGAAAAACATTAGAAGGACTAAAATTTAGGATGTATTAAGACTGAACAAAGGGAGGAACTATAAAAACAGCAGGTTTAAAATGTGTTTTTGGGAAACATAAACACTGTGGTCTAGTATCTAAAGATCCAGCTTTGCAGAAAATATAACAAAAACAAAAATAAAAAAAATCTTGAGTTTAAGTCTGGAATCTGATAAAAACTTGCTGACTTTCTAAGATTATAAGGTATAGATCAGTTGGTGGTCTTCATCAGGAGAGGTTTATATCATTGTTTTCATACTGAGCTTTCCCTCACACTTAAAAATAAGGTCACTCCAACCCACCCCCAAAAAATATTATTTAAATTGTCTGGGTAATAATAAAATATTAAAAAGATGAAACATATAAGTGTTGTTTCTGTTTTGTTTTCCAATGAAAGATGGTTGTACGAAATGACCTACAATGAACCTTATATCTTTAAATCTATTGTCTAAGGTCTTTTAAGTTAAAAAAAAAAATCAGACCCAATATTACTACTAAGAGTTGACAATTAAAATAAATAGGACATTTATGAGAGAAATCTACTAGTCATTGATGATTTAAAATCACCAGAAACAAATGAACTCACTACAAGAATCATTTATAAAGAGTTTTATAATCATTCAATTGGAAGAAAGGAAACATTTTAAGTCCCCTACTATGTGCCAGGCAATGTGCTAAGTGCTTCCCTGTTCATATTTCTTCTTAACTTAACTACCTTCTCAACAAAGTTGATTATGGACTGGCCAACAATGATGCTACCGACTTCATCTTTGATCCACTCCAATTCCCCAAAACATGCTATTAATCCCTCTATTTGCTTCTCAGACAGGAGTCAATCAAGCTATTAGAACCCTTATTCAACTCAGACAACACAAGCAAAATAATTGACACCCTCTCCCAACCCTTTATATATAGTTCCCCATCACCACAGCATCAAATTCTGTCTTCTAAGGCAGTAGAACTGAATAGACATCCTTTCCACTCCTCCATTTACACTTTCTCCCCTCCCTCCAAGCACATATTTTTTTTATTTTGCAATGGTGAGTAACAGAGGATGAGGAGACTTCAAAAGGTTATGATTACCTAATCTTTCTCTTTATACCTCCATCCCTTCTGAATTTTTCTAGTCCTGTGGAGAGTGTAATCATTTCTTTAATTTCCCAGGTTCTCAATTTCCTCCTTACCCTGAATTCTTTCTCATTTAACTAAAAGCATCCCTTCAAAGTTACCAAATATCTCTAAAGCATAATATATGATAATATTTTCTCACTCATTGTCTTTTTTGCTATCTCCTAAACATTTCACAATTAGCATGATCTCCTGTATACTTACTTATTCAATATTTTTGTATTGTTAATATATTTCTCTGTGTTCTCTTTTCACTTATCTGACCCCAACTTCTCAGATTCATTTGCTGGATAATTGTTATTGATAATGTGTCAAATCATGGCTGTAAATCAAGTCTTGATCTAGTGTCTATTTTTTTCCCTTTCTGGATATTTTCTCAGTCAATACCTTTTTCAATTATGATGAATTCAATTATCAACAATAAGTAAATCAATACCACATCTATATATCCATGCCTAATATCTGTTCAAAAATCTCATACCTATTGGTCATTTCAAACTTGATGCTCCATAGAAATTACCAATGTAACTATTCAAAATAGAATTAATTTTATTTCCTACCAAATCTGACTCCTTTTATTTTTCCAATTTCTGTTGTACTTCCATTACCTGAATATGCAAATTTGGTGTTTTCTTTGACTTATTTCCCCTTATGCCATATATGCAATTAGTTTCTAAATTTTGTTTTTTTTTCTCTATTCCTAATAGTTTTTGGATGTTTTTCTTCACATAGTTTTCAACATGTTTTATATGCCACTTTCCATTAAAATAATTTCCTGGTTTTCCTGAATCATATCTTTCCCCACTCCAATTTGTATTTCATTTAGCTGCTAAAATGATTTTTTTTTTCTAAAAGCTGTAACTTGACAATGTTTCTCTTCTCTGCTCAGCAAATCCCAAAGTCTTTTTTAACTCTAGGAATAAATATTATTTCAATAAATATTTTCTAGAACATAGTGTTTTTATGAAATGCTATTTCTTTAAAAATATTTTTTTTCTATATCACAATCTAGGAAAATTATAGATTTGGAATCAAAATTTCTAGATGAATATTGCTAACATATTATTTCATATAATTTACTATGGATAAATGGTATTTGAATATTTTAGAAATAAATATTATTTCACATTTATCTATTATTTTTAGGTTTCATAACATAATTAGTTATAATAATACATTGAGTAATTTATAAATAAGTAACTATCTATATTATGTTCATATTTTTAATTTATAAGGTTGCTTAAACCAAAAAATAAAATTAGTTAAAGTAGGGATGATAACAGAAAACATATAAAGTTTAAAAGTTGACCCAATTTTCAAATTATGGAAAATAATAGGAAATTGGTTAAGAGAAACAGGAAATTAGTCTGTACAAGAGGGATTGTAATAAATATCTCCAAGGATTTCATAGAGTCAGAGAGAGAATATTTTTTCCCCCTTGGGAAGAGCTAGACACAATTAATTCAAGGTACAAATATTTAAATTTAGTCTTATTCTTAAAAAAAATAAATTTTTTTATCATTTGAAGATATATAATTAAAATGATTTGTACTCTATAATAGTGACAATGGGTTCCTTTTCTATGAATATCTTTAACCACACATCCCACATATCAGGGCTGTTATAGCAGAGATACTTTTTTTTTTTTTTTTCTTAATCTGTGGTTTCCAGCAGATGGCTTCTGAGATTTCTTCCAATACTAATGTGAGATTTTATGATTCAAATTGTTTTATTAATGACTAATGATCATTAATAAAATAATCTAATGAAAAATAACATAATTTTATTTGATTAATCATATTTAATATTAACAACCTTTGCTCAAAGGTTTACAGTTTACAAAATACTCACAACTCTATTTGTAGTTCTTACAAATTTAGATAGTTATCCCCTTTGAGGATATTGCAATACTGAATAAAGGATATACTAAAAGTCTAATATTTATTGAATACATAAATTCATTCACCTTAATAAATCTGTTTTATTTTATCTATTAAATCTTAAAAATGCACATCATATAAATTAGAGTAATGAGCTTTAAAGATTTTCCCATGAAGATAAGACTAGTAAGTGTGAATGTCAGACTCAAGCATAAATCTTAAGGATGAATTCAATGTTAGTTTCTTTTTATGACTTTGCCTCTCTAATGTTAAAATTTAGTTGCTAGCCTACTGCTATGGACCATGCATGAACATTTAGGTAAATTCCTAGCAGATTTGTATAGCTTTATTTTGATATTTCCATTCTGATTCTGTGCTTCTCGTTCTCCATAGCTTAATGGAGTTGGTAGAATGGACCGAGCTAGCTGACAATACTGCTGACTTTCATTTCCTTCCCCATTCTAGGGTAATTTTACACATTAATCTGCGAAGGAAAAAGACAAATTAAATGTCATTTCAAAATATTAGTATGGATGTGATTACCTAGACTTCTAAGTGCAGTTTGATTAGAATTGCTTCCATATTTCTTGCCAGGGAATAAGTTTATAAAATAAGAAATTTTAGTTGCACTACATGGAAAATGATAAAATCCAGATTTTACAATTCACTTTTCTTACTGGTTGTGTACAATAAGAATTTATCATTAGACAAATTCAAGTTTATTTCATATAAATTTAGGATTAGAGCCAAGTAACCACAGTTGCATTTTCTGAATTGTTCTGGCAAAGTGGAAATAGATGTATTGAGGTGGTAATATAGAAATCTAACTTTATTAACTATGGCAGAGTTATTCTGCCATAGGGAATAGATATTAAAGCCAATGACTGTTTGTTGAGTCAGAAACTTCCCCAAGAGATGCTGCATTACTCTATGTGGTTTAAACTGAAGGGGAACAAAATGACAATATCTTCTTCTCTTCTGAATATATATTTCTGATTTGCCCTTAACTATGGCTCTTTATATTTCAGCCTGTAAATTCTGGGCTAGCTCCCTGTAGACCTCAAGAGTCAGGATAAGCAAAAGTCTTTAGTCTTTCAGGGGAGAAGTGAAGGAGAGGGACAAAACTGCCACAAGCTCTCCACCTACCACTCGCTTTTCCTTGTCCTGCTGCAAAGTGAGTCTGGCTTGTCTTATTCCATCCTCTAATTCCTCCTATAATTATCTGTATACAACAAAAGATCAAGCCAGCACAGAATAGTGAGAAGAGCCATTTTTCCAAGCATATGCTAATAGAGTCCAATAGGTAATTAGTCTTAAATGCTAGGTTGTCTGATTCAAGCATACCTTTTAAGAGTTTCAGCCCTTTACATCTCCTGCTTTTTTTTTTGTATTAGAACACAGGTGGTTAAGCCATCCTTGACTTCTCAGGAAAGGGGGTGAAAACACTAAAAATGAGATAATCAGGAAGAGAAATGAAAAACACCAAAGGGAAGTGGGGAGTCAAGCCAGATATTTCTAGCGAGTTTCTAGGCTGAAGGATCTTACTAGAAATAGTATGCACAAACCCATCAGCATGGGAGTATTACATAAGCACATAGCAATAAAGCACAGGCTAGCAGCCTTACAGCTACTGCAGGTTCAATGTGATGTAACAAACATGAATTGTGCATGAAAGTAGTGATATAACAAATAATATAAATCAACATGATCTTGTAAAAGATTCCCAGAAGTCCTAGAAGGAGGGTATATAAACAACAGTCACACATACGCTTCCTTCAGCAGCCAAGATATAGTCCAAAACCAATCTATTGTCCATTATTTCACATGTCAGGGAATCTAACAATCTCTGTAAGTTTTTGAAGTCCTACAACAGTCTTATCATGTCTCAGAGAATCCAATAATTCCTGAGGGTTTTGAAGTTCTACAAAAATATTTTCATGTCTCAGGGATTCCAATGATTTCCGGGATTTGAAATCCTGCATCAGTGTTATTAACAATTTTTGATGTCCATGAGTCAGTTGCCATAACTGCCAGGCTCTGTCAGTGGAGGGCACAATCAGCGATGGAACCACCTGATGTTTCTTGGGTCTTCTACTTCATTTCAAGTATCCACTCCGTCTCTCTCCGATGGACAAGGTGAATACGGCTCTTTGGCCCCCATCTGATTCCTTCTCCATCTGTAGGGATACAAGCAAACCCTATCCCCAAGCAATTCACCTATTTGGTCCCTTCCATTCATCACTTTCTGGGTCTCCACATCACCTGGTGATTATCTAAAGACAGTAGAGCTGCTTACACTGGACGCTGCCCTTCCAGTGGGTTATAAAACTTGTTTGCTTGAACCAGTGTATTTTTATCAAAAAATTAAAAATTAATGGTATAGAGAGCTAAATTTAGAAGTATTTTCAATGGCTTTTGAGTGACTCTTTCAAGCACATTGGACAAAACCAGTTCAACTTCTCTCAAAGCCTCTTGACCTGCTTTTATAAACAGGCAATGTGAGTTTAAAGCACTGTCTTCTCTTAAAATGTCACATAATGGTCGTAATTGATAGCTAGTCAAGCCTAACACTGGACATATCCATTGGACATCTCCTATCAATTTCTGGAATTCATTTAAGGTGTTTAGCTTCTCTGTTCTTGAGGAGACTTTTTGTATTGTAAGCACCTTAGGGTATACTTCATATCCTAAATATTGAAAAGGGGCATGTCTTTTTTTTTTTTTTTTTTTTTTCTGGAGCTATGTGCAATTTGTAGTTCCTTAATGTTTCTATGGTCTTTTATAGACATGCTTCTATCATTTGTTTCTCAGGTGCACATCCCAATATATCATCCATGTAATGTAATAACATTACTTTTGGAAATGTTTTTCTAACTGAAGTAAGAGCAGCAGCAACATGCCTTTGACATATGGTAGGGCTGTTTTTCATTCCTTGTGGAAAAAACTGTACATTCATATCTTTTATAAGACTCAGTTGAGTTAATGCTGGGCACTGAAAAGGCAAATCTTTTCATCTCCTTCTTATCTAGAGGGATAGAATAGAAACAATCCTTAATGTTTATAACAAAAGAGGCCATTCTCTAGGCAACTGATTAGTAGATGGAAGTCTAGCCTGAAGAGTTCCCATAATTTCCATCTGTTCATTTACTTTTCTTAAATCAGTCAACATCCTCCATTTTCCAAATTTCTCTCTTACAACAAATGCAGGGCAATTCCAAGGATTTAGAGAAGGTTGTAAGTGTCCTTGGTCAAGTTGTAGTATATCTAATAAAGTCTGAATTTTATCACTATCTAAGGGCTTCTGTTCTATCCACACTGGTGTATCAGTTTTCCATTGAATAGGAACAGGTGAGAGTGTTGGCCAGTCTCCAAAAACAGCCCTGCCTAAAAAAAAACAAAGTACTCATTTTTCTAATCCTAATTGTTGTAAAATGTCTCTTCTCCACAGATTGGAGGGGATTTTTCTTTTTTTTTTTTTTTTTAATTCATTTTTCCAAATTATCCCCTCCCTCCTTCCACTCCCTCCCCCCGATGGCAGGTAATCCCATACATTTTACATGTGTTACAATATAACCTAGATACAATATATGTGTGTAAATACCATTTTCTTGTTGCACATTAATTATTAGCTTCAGAAGGTATAAGTAACCTGGGTAGATAGAGAGTAGTGCTAACAATTTACATTCACTTCCCAGTGTTCCTTCTCTGGGTATAGTTATTTCTGTCCATCATTGATCAACTGGAAGTGAGTTGGATCTTCTTTATGTTGAAGATTTCCACTTCCATCAGAATACATCCTCATACAGTATTGTTGTTGAAGTGTATAGTGATCTTCTGGTTCTGCTCATTTCACTCAGCAATAGTTGATGTAAGTCTCTCCAAGCCTCTCTGTATTCCTCCTGCTGGTCATTTCTTACAGAGCAATAATATTCCATAACCTTCATATACCACAATTTACCCAACCATTCTCCAATTGATGGACATCCATTCAACTTGGAGGGGATTTTTCTACTATAAAAGGAGTAAAAACTTCTGTTTCACCTTCAAATATCCTCAAAGGGATAGCACTTACTTCAGCTGTTGATCCTCCTATGCCAGACATGTAGATGTCTACCTTAGTCTTTGGCCAGTGACTGAGCCAATTGGCACCTCTAATGAGTGAATGATCTGCACCAGTGTCTACCAACCCTTCTAATGGTATGACACTTATATAGATAGTGAACATAGGTGGCTCAACTGTCCCAGCTGCTGTCCAGTATATTCCTGGGTTTTGCTGCTTGGAGTCAGAATCTGGGTGACTATCACTGGATTGTTTATTAAGGGTCTGTATCAGTAAATCTGATACTACTACTTCTTCTGGTTGAGAAATCACACATTGTCTACGTATATTAGTGACTGGGATATTATTTACACATTCCCCAGTTTTCCACATCAGTATATGAATGAACACTATTTTGTAAGTACTCTCAGGGGGTAAAATGTTCAAGCCTACTGTTCCTGGAGGCAAGGGATCCATAAGTTGGAGAGGAACAGATTTCACCTCTTCAGGAGGTATCTCAGTTGTCCCAGCTGCATACACATCTATTCTCCCCAATTGTAATCCCTTTCTCCCATCAGGTTGCTTCCTGGCTGATTGATTGTGTAATTCCTTTCTCCCATCAGATGACTTCCTGGCTAATTGGTCATATCTGGATATCAGACTTCTAAAGGTTCTCTGGGTCTAACATTGGCTACCATCATACTCCAAGTATTTTTTTCCTTGGGCCCTGGGGCTGGGCCCTTCATCCTGTTTCCCTGAATCAGTCTACATTCTGATGCTCAATGGAAGCCTCTGTTGCATTTTGAACATGGGGTTTTGGGTCTTGTTTTCCCACCCTGTTTTCTCACTGTCTCTATGCCAACATTGAGCTTTCAGATGCCCTACTTTACCACATTGAAAGCATTGACAAGACTCTCTGGAAGTCCCTTGCCAAAAGGGACCCTGTCTTCCCATGTTGGGATCTTGGGAAGTCTGCAATCATAGCCTGGCTATAAAAGGTATTTGTGCCTACTGTGCCATAGAGGCTTATGATCTCTTCTAAAGGAGCATCCTTGTGTAGTCCCAGTATAATTTTTCTACAGATCTCATTTGCATTTCCTTTAGCAAGTTGCCTTATCATAATTTATGTTGCTGCATTTTCACCAATAGTTTGTATGTCAGCTGTCTGCAGACGTCCCATAAAAAGGGTTCATTTGGTCCTTGTGTAATATTTTGTGAAGGCCTCACCCTTGTTGTTTTCATTGGGGAGAAAAGCCCATGCTTTGATAGAAGCAACAGCAATTTGCTTATATGCTGCTATGGAATAATTAATCTGTACTGAAACTTCTGCATAAGAACCTATACCTGTTATTTGGTCATAGGTGATTGGAGGATTAACTCCACTATGACTATTTTGTTGGGCTTGTATCCTACAGAGCTCACTATGTTCAGAAAGCCACAAGTTTGGTCCAGGTTTTAAGCATACCCTTACTATAGAGTCCTAGTCCCTAGGGGTTAAGATGTCATAAGCCAAATTTTGTAATAACATCTTGACATAAGCTGATATAGTCCCATAAAAAGTGCAAGCCTTTTTCAGGTCTTTGAGGATTTCTAGATCAAAAAGAGTGTATCTTCTATCTTCTTGACCTGAAGAGTTAAACTGTTGAATCACAGGATACATTTATGTTCTCAAATCAGCTGTATTCTGCCTTTTTTCTGTGGCTTTAAGTAGTGTCTTTTGCAATCTAGTTATAGGAGGGAGTGATTGCTGAGGGGGGAGGTGCTGGTGATATCACTGCCTCTCCCACTCCTCCTCCTTCCTCCACCCCAGAAGGTGATATTGATGGGGGCAGTATCCAGAGTCTGCTCAGGTGTAGGCAGATTTGAAGCTGGGCTGTGTGAGAATCACCACACCCTTCAAGTTCACTTAACTCCCCATGCCCTCTGGTGATATTGCCATTAATCTGTCCTTGTTCTTCCTTTTTTTCCTCACACTTCCTCTTCTGGCTGTTCTTAAAAGTTTTCTTTTTTTCCTATAACTTGTGGGATTCTTTAAGGCCAGTTGTATTATGTTGTACATTTAGAATGTTTCCTTGGAAATTGAATCAGGACCTTTACCATTATAATATTCACATAGTTGATCTCCTACTAGTTTCCAATTATCTGCTTCTATTCCTTCTTTCTTGAAGAACGAAAGGGACATGTGTTCTAATGTATCCATGTGACCATCAATCTGCTCCCAAGTTACAATTAAACTCTGCCTCTTTATCATTTTGAGTCTGCTTCCTATAGATCTCCTTCAGGGTGGGGTTGGGGATGGGGGAGAATCTTTTCCTAATATTAGCCCTATTTCAGCTAGAAAATGAAAGTTACTACTTTAGCTCTTAACAAAGTAAGTTTCCTGTTTGTCTATTAAAATACTCAACCTATTTCCTGGTCACAGGGACTTCTTCAGTGAAATTAGGGTCCTTAGATCACACATTGGATGCCAATATTTAAATTCTGGGCTAACTCCCTGGAGACCTCAGGATCAGCCAGAGTCAGGATAGGTAAAATTCCTTGGTTTTTAGGGGGAGAAATGAAGGAAGCAGACAAAACTGTAACATGCTCTCCACCATTTGACCTCTTTCCTCCTCATCCTGATGCAAAGTGAGCCTGGCTTGCCTTATTCCACCCTCTAATCCCTCCTTCCATTATCTGTATACACCTAGAGATCTAGTCAGCACAGAATAGTGAGAAGGGCCATTTTCCCAAACATATGCTAATAGTCATTGTCCAATAGGTGATTAGCCTTAAGTGCTAGGTTGTCTGATTCAAGCATACCTTTTAAGAGTTTCAGCCCTTTACACAGCCACCTTCATTTGTTTTCCTTTGCTGTTGCTCAAATATTCTCACTTAGAAATATTGGCTAGTCATGAGCACAGTATGAAAAAAAAAAAAAAATGACCCCCTGACTAAATCACAATTTACTTTATTTCCAGTCTCTTTGTCCTATTACCTTTTGTTTACTGTCTTAAACTCTTCTTGGTTTTCATTTTACTTAAGCCCTTTTGTGTATGTATTGCTTTATTCTAAACTATTTGCTTGGTTCCCTACTTAATTTTACACAAAGATTTTACTCTTCAAATCCCCTAAATAGGTTACTTGATTTCAAATATTTGCTCTATCTGTGCCAACAACTCTGAGTGGTTCTCATTCCCGTTTCCATTTGAGCCCTAGTTTTTGAGCACTTTCTGACTTACTACTTTTCACTCCTAAGTTCACTTAGTTGCCCCAGTACTATTTTCTTTATCCATCTCTATAATTTAATGCCATAAAATGCCTAGTAAACATACTTTAAATATAACCACTTTGTTTACTAACAGTTATACTTTCTCAGCTGGAAATATTAATCAACTAGTATCACCAATGAAAAATATGATAATTAAAATCTCAATTATAACAAATAATTATCTTCTGAATTATCAAATATTAATCATGGATATTACTAATTTATGAGAGTCTTTGAAAATTGGCAATACATGAATCATAAATATAGTGATTCTCAATTAACTAAAATATTTGATTAAATGACATAGTTAATTGGATATTATTATAGCCATAACAAAAATGAGGAAATCGGAACTTTATACTAGGTACTTGTATATGTGAGCATGCAATTTCTCTGAAATGATCCATAAATTACAATTCATGATTCACCACTTCCTTGTTTGATATGATTCCCATACCTATCCCCCAAAACAATAGTTCCATCACTATTATACCCATTTCTTAGTAACTTTCTCCTCAGTCTCCATACTGACATCAAAACAATCCTTCCTGGTTTTTTATAGTATGGCTAAATATAAAGAATGACAATCTATGAAACTATATTACAATGAATTTATCTTGTTCTTCCCTGTATCATTTCCACCCCAGTTCCTCCTTAAAGTTCTGCATATTAAAATAAGCAAGCACCTATTTTCCTGAAAATGAATTAGAAGAAAAAAGCCCAAATCAAGTTTAATTTCTTTGTCACACAAATTAATTATTTAATAATAAAGGATAAAATAAATTAGTAATATCTATATTTTGTGTTAAGGGAAACTAAGTTGTACAGTGTATAGAAAATTGGACCAGAAGTCAGGAAGATTCATCTTCCTGAGTTAAAA